>NC_081181.1:174335301-174517801 GCF_029867415.1 Vicia villosa
CCACTAGAGATATTTGCTAAAGCGCACATAGCATTTTCTTGTAATGCTTGAGCACTACAAAATTCGGCAGTGGCAACTTTGAGCTTTTTCCCATAATTTGAAACATGATATGTGTAGCATATACCTCCAAAAGAATAATAATACACATGTAGATATAGATAAACCCCGCAAGAACTACCAATATCATTCTCATATGGAAACACATACAGACTAGCAGTGGCTAGAAACACAAGTTTAGGCCAAATTTTATTGAACAGGAAATAATTTTTGCAAAATTCAAAATTATGCAACAAAGTAGAAATTCCGGTATCGATTTGGAAAACGATTACCTTCATATTTCTCTTCCTTGTGTGATAATGAATGAGTGGTTCTGACAAACACGATACAAGTTGTGACGTCTTTGGCGGAGGATTTGCGGTTTGGGTTATTTCACCAGGGGTGGAACAAATCCAATTCTTCATGTCCTTCAAATACCACTTCCACTCTTTCAGCAACAACAATTTGAATCTTTTTGTTTCTTTTTTACAGTACCTTTTCACTAAATATTGAAAGGATTTTGAATTTGTCTTATGAGAGACAATTGCATAAATGTGATGTAAAGACAACCAAGAATGTAATGGACGTGTAGCTAACAGGTTCAATATAGTTTTCCTCAAATCAAACTTTTGAAAATAGGATTCAATGATTAATCTCTCAGCTAACCTGGGAAAATGGTAAAGATAAGGCAAATCCCAATCAAATGAGTTAAACTTCCTTTCAATTCAGCTATGGTACCCTTTAACTCCCATTCATTCCAATCTTTGGATTTCTTAATAACTGTGGTTGTAGATCGTGATGCAAAGGGACCTGGGTCAAATGGGCTGGTGTCAATAAGCAATTGATCACCGAGGATGTTGTCAGAATCTTCACCGAGAGGGATTGATGATTTCTTGCCACGCTCAAGGTTTTCATTGTCGTTACAACACCAATGCTTAGAATAGTGCTGGTGAAATTGGGTCGGTGGTAAAAGACACATCGATGGTAAACGATATATAGGAACAAAATAGGGAAGTGATGAGAAAGCATTGGTACCTGAAGAGAACGATGGCCACGAGATATAGGGGCAATTGATGGTCACCATGGAAAACCTTTGCATCACTGTTGGCGATTCCAAGTCCATTTTTCTGGGTATTGGGTGAGAGTTCACAAAATCCTGAATCCTTTCGTTAGTAACAACTTCAGGGACCGCATCAACAACAGAACCTCTATGGAAGGAATTTTCTTCACATGAGTTAGTCGACTCGGATTGTGATCGGGAATGGGTTATTTTTGTTGCATCGTGGGATTTCAATGTCATTTTTGAGAAGCTTGAATCTGGAGGTTTCGGTGGAATTAAAAAATCTGCATCATCCGGAAACGCATTAACCTTGAAGGGAGCTTTGGTCATGAACTTTGATGAAGAATCAAAGACTGACGTGAGTTGAGTAGTGTGATCGAAACTTGTTGGTTTCTCCGTTAATGAGGATTTTTGAAGAAAATCTGTGAGATTAGGTTTTGCAATTACTGGTTCTACCTCAATAGTTGCAGGAAATACAGACTCCTCTGAGAACAATGGTGGTTGGTTCTCATACATATTGGTTTGCTTAGGTTGTGTTTCATACAAAACTGGTGATTCTTCTTCTGGGTCCACCACAACATTTGTAAGGAGTAGATGGCTAACTTTGTCATCAACGACATCCACAAGAAAGGAAGTAGTGTTTAAAGACTCCATTGCTTCATATCCTGATTCAATTTCTTCATCTAAATCTTGAAAAAGGTGTCTCCATTCAGATTTAAAATGCCAAATGAATACATCTGCAAATGTATTCCAGGACATCGATGGATGAGATTGGGAGCGCCATTTCCACCATTTTAGAGCACGACCCCTCATTGAGATTTCAACCACCTTCATCTTCTCCTCATCTTCTACAATATTTTTGGCTCTGAAATATTTCTCAGTGGAAAGGATCCACCAATATGCTTCTTCTACACCATAAAAATTCCACACGAATCCCATTTAGCAGGAATGAGATCAAAATGAGAGCACCAATTGATAGGAAGCAATTCCTACCAAGACTATAATCTAGGGTTTGTAATAGAAAAGAGGAAAGAACAATAAAAATAAGCTAAGAAAATTAGAGATAAAAATAACTTGATTTCTTTGATTGATTTTTAAGTGTCAAAGACACTACATATATATATATATATATATATATATATATATATATATATATATATATATATATATATATATATATATATATATAGAGAGAGAGAGAGAGAGAGAGAGAGAGAGAGAGAGGAGGGATCAAATTACACCCGAAGAGTTACACCACGAGTTACACTCGTTCGATAACTACATCTCGAATTAATATTTTTTAAATTCAACCGTTGGATTGAAACATAATATCATATAGATCATACCTATAAAGTTTGAGCTTAATCTATAATGATTTACTATATCATCAAGATATCCAAAGATTAACGTCAAAATGAGCTTTCATATAACGTTAATTTTAATGTAATTCAATGACATAGTAAATCATTATAGATTAAGCTCAAACTTTATAGGTATGATCTATATGATATTATGTTTCAATCCAACGGTTGAATTTATAAAATATTAATTCGAGATGTAGTTATTGAACGAGTGTGACTCGTGGTGTAACTCTTCGGGTGTAATTTGATCCCTCCTCATATATATATATATATATATATATATATATATATATATATATATATATATATATATATATATATATATATATATATATATATATATATATATATATATATATATATATATATATAATACTAATGGATAATAAATAAACTAAAGGCCCATACTACTTAAAGCCCACCTCAATAATATTTTAAGGTCCTAAGGGTATTCTAAAAAGCATTACAACTTAAATAACAATAATATAAATTCTACCTCTTATTAATCATAATCCTTTCTATCATTGTATCTAAAATTTGATTTTAAAATTAAACAAAACAGTCACTCAATTTTAGAACTTTGAATCTATAAGCATTGTCGTTCAACTACTTATCCGGTTATGATTACTTTAGTTATAAATTTATTTTCTTTATTTTATTTTCAAAAAAAAAAAATCAAAACCTAAAAAAAATTGTCTGTGAACTTTGAAGCACTATCCAAGTTTTAAATCATCACATTTCGATGCAACCTATGTTACCTTTGTCTTAGAACCTCCGTCACATTAGCGCCGATTTTTCCAAATCAACCATTTATACCTCTCTCTCTTTTTCCTCAAATCTACTTTCTCTCTCTAACAATGTCTCAAGTTGTCGCCACGCGATCCATCCAAACCACCCTCCCCAGTTCTGGATCTACACATGACAGAGCTCAGAAGCTCTTAAAGCCTCCATCTTTTGCTTCCAAAGTGTTCCAACCAAAAGGGAACAAGTGTTCTAAATTGGTCTTCAGAAGCTCTCATATCAGTGCAAGGAAATCAGCTTCTGTTGAAGTTGTACCTGTGTCACCTGAAGATGATCCAAAGGTTTGTGCTTTTTGAATTTCTTCTTGTTAATGTGTCCAAATTTGAGATTTTGGGGATGGCCCAGAAGATTATATTGATGGAAAATGTATAGGGTGGTGGGTTTTGATAATAGTAATACTCTTTAACCATTTCAAAATGAGCAATATTTTTAATAAATTGTTAGGGTAACCACAGTTACTATAAATGCATATGATGAAAATGGTATTAGTTACCAACAATATGTTATGGACTAACAAGACTCATGAATTACTACTGACTTGGACACTGACACATCCATATCCGTCATACTTTAAGGTCATGGAGAGTTAAATTTAGTCACGAGTGTATGTGTTGTGTGCCCGACTCACCTTCAGTAAGGAGTGTTGATGCTTTGTTCTGACTTGGACATAGACACTGACACCGACACATTCATACTCATCAAATTTTGAGATTATGATTGTTAAATAGAATCACATGTGTATGTGTTGAGTTCCCGATAGACCTTCATTAATAAGTGTCGTGCTTTGTATTGATTTGGACATGACACTGACACTAACTCATCCATACTGGTCAAATTTTGAGATCATGATAGTTAAATAGAATCACATGTGTATGTGTCTTGTGCCCGACACACCTTCAGTAAGAAGTGTCAATGCTTTGTAGAAGACAAATTTTTATAACTAACTATAAAATTTTAGGGATTACTTATTATTTTCATATATTTTAGGATTAAAAAGGAGACAATGCTTGCTTCATGAACTAAATTTGAGGGTTACTCTTTGAGTTTTTTTTTTTTGAAAACTGTTTTGTGACCCTTTGTTGTGTTATGATGAATAGATTGAGGAGCATTTGCAGCGTTTGCGTGGGGTACAGCCATTTGGCGATACTTCTAATGGAATATGGTCTAAACCGACAGTTAAGCGTAAGACAAAAATAGTATGTACCATTGGACCTTCTACCGATACTAAGGAAATGATTTGGAAGTTGGCTGAGGCTGGTATGAATGTTGCTCGTCTAAATATGTCTCACGGTGATCATGCTTCTCATCAAAAAGTTATTGACTTGGTTAAAGAATATAATGCACAATCCAAGGACAATGTTATTGCAATTATGCTTGACACCAAGGTTTGTTCATTTCCCCCCTTTTCTTAAGGGGTTTTAACTGTGTAGTGTGTAGTTTCCTCTGGTTCTATTTATAAGAAAAAGTTAACTTTGTTTATTGAATAACCAGTGTATCTGATCTATATATAGTTCAGAAACGTTATTTATTCAATGAATCTAAAAAGTTAACTTTTCTTATAAATAGCACCAGAGGGAGTATCTCTAAAACATTTTTTTCTTTCGATTCAAATCAAGAGTATTTATTTGCGTGTTATCTGATAAAAAATTTCTTCAATTTCAGGGTCCAGAGGTTAGGAGTGGGGATTTGCCACAACCAATCAATTTGACAACCGGGCAGGAATTCACTTTTACTATTCAGAGAGGTGTTGGAACTGCCGATTGTGTCAGTGTGAACTACGATGATTTCGTCAATGATGTAGCAGAGGGGGACATGATTCTTGTTGATGGTATGGTTATCTACTGATAAGTCAAAATATTCATATTATATACTTCTTCCGGTCTCGATTATAAGTAAAAAGTAATCAACTTTAAGCTTATTAAGAACTTTACAAACTGCTGGATGCGTGCTATACACAAATGATACGTCGATGAACGTATGACACTTTATATGATATAGGTGGTATGATGTCGTTGATGGTTAAGTCGAAGACAGAGACTTTAGTGAAATGTGAAGTTGTTGATGGAGGAGAGCTTAAGTCAAGGAGACATTTGAATGTTCGAGGGAAAAGTGCAACATTGCCTTCAATAACAGGTTCGAATTCGTATTTCTTAATCAATTCTTGTTGGTTTTACGGTGGTTTCGTAATATGGATATAATCTTCTTCACTTTGATTTGTTGCAGAGAAGGATTGGGATGATATCAAATTCGGAGTGGATAACAAAGTTGATTTTTATGCTGTTTCCTTTGTTAAGGATGCCGAAGTTGTTCATGAATTGAAGAATTATTTGAAGAGTAAATATCTAACAAAAATTATTGATTTTTCAATTTTACCGATTATTTTGTTGCTTATTTATATTATGAATATGATGAATTTCTCATTCGATTTAATACTGTAGGTTGTGATGCTGATATACATGTCATTGTAAAAATTGAAAGTGCGGATTCTATACCGAATTTGCATTCAATTATCACTGCATCCGATGGGGTACTAGCTATTCCTCATATTATTTCTTTATGCTTCATGCTTGATCATGTGGATTCGTTGGAATATGTTGTAAATAAAAAAACTTTTCTAGTTGGATTAACACTTATCATATAAGTGCTTATGTATAAGTTATTTATATGACAAAATATAAAACAAAATGAAACTGTTTTCATACAAGTTATAAGTTGTTTTATCTTTGAGAGCTTTTGATTGTTGATAGAGATTGTAGAGTGCTTTGATACTAGTTGTTGATGTGGACCTGTCTACTTTTGCCATCTTGTTTAGGCTATGGTTGCCAGAGGAGATCTTGGCGCCGAGCTCCCTATTGAAGAGGTTCCGCTTTTACAGGTAAAGATGGTTATCAACTGTTATCATTCTATGAAGCACCGGCACAAACATTGGACACGACCCTTATGTTGACACGTCAACAAGCAATTGAATGTTATTACATGTATCAGCGTTGTGTCCATGTTGAACAAGAACAAATGTTATACATCAGACATGTTTTCAATTTGAAGTGCCGGTGCTATATAGGTGTTATTGTGTAACTTAGGTTGAAGTTAAGCTCATTGTAAGTCTTTACGATCTTATGTAGGAAGAGATAATCAACTTGTGTCGTAGCATGGGAAAGGCTGTGATTGTTGCAACGAATATGCTTGAAAGTATGATTGTTCATCCAACTCCAACTAGAGCTGAGGTATCAGATATAGCTATCGCTGTTCGAGAAGGCTCTGATGGAATAATGCTGTCCGGAGAAACCGCTCATGGAAAGTATGTAGTTATTCAATTGAGTTTTATTTAACTATTATCAACCGAAAAATAATTATTCAATTTATTTGAATGCAGGTTCCCGCTAAAAGCTGTGAAAGTGATGCACACTGTAGCGTTACGGACAGAAGCCACAATACAAGGCGGTCAAATGCCACCTAACATTGGTCAAGTGTTCAAGGTCGAAAGTCGATCTATTTTGTACCACATTTCTTGATTCTTAATCCATGTCACTCTTCTCATTTGAATGTCAAAACTAAAAGTTGTATTTTATTATTTTTTTTGTTCTATGCAGAATCACATGAGTGAGATGTTTGCATACCATGCAACCATTATGTCTAACACACTAGGAACCTCTACCGTCGTCTTCACTCGAACAGGTTTCATGGCTATCCTACTCAGTCACTATCGTCCTTCTGGCACGATATTTGCTTTCACAGACGAGTGAGTTATTTTCTTCCCTTTTCTCTTATTGATGAAAACAAATTTACACGCATGAAGTTGTGTTTTTCTGTTGTTTTATCTGAATTGACTTCTGTTGTTTTTTGACACGTGTATCTGTAAAATTGAAATTAATTTGCATTTACTTACGTACTTTTGGTGGACATGCAGGAAGAGGGTACAACAAAGACTGGCTTTGTATCAAGGAGTTTGCCCTGTATACATGGAGTTCAGTGACGATTCCGAAGAAACTTTCACAAGAGCCTTGGATTTTCTACAGGTAACTTTGAAAGACTTATAAAAAAATCAGAGTTAATATGGCCAACCAAGCATTACTTACCTTCTTGCCAGACTCCGAAGTACTAGAGTCCTTTTCACTGGAAACTGTAGCGTTAAAACTTATGAAACACAGACACGGCCTAACACTGACACGTCAGCGCCGATAATAATTTGAAAAAAAAGTAAATTAAATGTAATCACTAGTGTCAGTGGCGTTGTCGGACACGGACACTGATTTTAGAGTGCTTAAACTAAGATATTTGTATGATATGAATATGCAGAAGCAAGGAATGGTTAAGTTAGGAGAAGAAGTTGCACTTGTACAAAGTGGTAGACAACCCATATGGAGATTCCAATCCACTCACAACATTCAAGTCAGGAAAGTTGAATAAACAAGAAGAAAGAATGGATGGAGAAAAGCCACTAATAATGTTTCAAGACACTTATTTAGAATAATAACATCATCTTATTATTATTATTATTATTAGTGCCCCTGTTGGTTTGTTTCCTTCATAGGTTTCTTATTCTCTTCCATTATTACATTTTATGAAATTTTGGGAGAAATTGAAATGAGTAGTGATTTCAGTAATCTTGGAGTGAAATTATAACAATAATTGCAGCAATCTATTTTAATTTGGCCTTATGTTTTTGCCTTGTCAGTCTAATTATAAAGATTCCTTTTACAATATTTGTCTTAGATTATTTGTTGTATGAGTATATCAGGACAACATTTATTAACCTTTTTTTTTAGTAAAATGTTTTTATTTATTGTGTTAATAATTTATTTAGTTATGCTTTTGTAAATGAAGTTTATTTTATTATTGAAAACAATTAATTGTATCGTTAAGAAGAATGAATCATAGACCTAATGAGCTAGGCCACATACTATACTACGATATAAAGGTAATTATAAATATTATATTTATAGTCCATTATAACATTTATTTTTTATAAATATTATATGAAACAGAAAAATTACAAGCATCTAAAAAATAAAAATTAGCACTTTCTTTTTATTAAAAAAAAAAACTGAAATATATGTAATAAGAAAAATAAAAAAAGATAAAAAAATACTGAAATATATGTAATAAGAAAAATAAAAAATACTTTTTTTGAATATTGTAAGACAATATATAAAATATGACAAGTTTATATAAGAGTTTAAAGATAGTGCACTAAAATAGTTGTACACATACAACCAATTAAAATGCTTTAATTTGTCATGTAATTTCAATTTTTTAAAATTAATAAAATTTATTTTGATACATGTCTCTCATTGAATGAGAGTGTAAAAATATTTTACACTGTCAATGCATTTCTCTTTTTCTCTTTATATAAAATGGGAAAATTTTATTCAATATATAAATGGTCAATGATTCAAACATTTTATATTGAAGAGTTTGAATCAATATGTTGAATATATTTGAAATTAATAACAATTTCTATGGAAAAATTTCTTCAAAGACAATTTTATATAAAATGGGACAATTATTGTTAAGTTGTTGAAACATTTTTGGATCTTTGTATTTGCCTTTTAATTTTTAAGAAATTATTATTTATATTATCTTAAAATTCAGCACCGAACAAAATATCTACAAAACCATGAAAATCATCTCATAAAACATTTTCTGTAGTCCTTTCATTAGAATCAAATTTGACATGAAAATGAATGATTTAACAAACTATTTCCAACAAGAAACTATGCCATTGTATGTTTGAAAGTAGATAGCAAAATGGCTATTTATGGTCCTCCAAGCACAGCATTCTCAATGTCTTCTCTGCTTAAAGCATAACTGAATCTCCTTTCTACATCTTTTTCAAGATTCCCAGGTCCACTCTTCAAATACCTGCATCAAATCATAACTTATGTGAATTTATCGACTGAAATAAGCACGTGTGAAACTGTTTGGATGAGCCTTTGCAAACAACTTATATACATAAGCTATTTTCAACTTATTTTTATAAGCTCTCAATGACAGCTTATATGAAACAGTATGGCATTATATTAGCACCATTAATATAATGTCCTTGTATTAGTTTAGAAACATCTTCAATCAGTGCAGAATACAAGATTCAGTTCTATTATATAAAGCACGGCCACAACACTGACTCTGACACATCAAGTCGTCAACGCCAATAATAATTTGATAAAACGGACGTGATTTAATGTAACAACTAGTGATTTCAAGTTCCAATGCCATGGTTCATATTAAGGATTATAGAGTGTTATATTGCTGTCAACTTTACATCCAATTAAGAACACGTGTATAAAATCAATATCTTACTCAGGTTTACTTCGGCGATATTATATTTGACCTAGTAAATGTTAGTGCACCGGAACAGCAACCACAACATCAATGTGAATGTTCGGTATAACCCTGTTTGGACCAAACCTTTAAGGCCCGACTCAAGATCCCTAATCAGGAACCTGCCTCTTCGTTTAGCTCGGTTATAAGTCACATTGTACATTACCATAACGAGAAACCCCCGCGACTTGAAGTGGAGCACTTGGATAAAGGGCTCTATAATACAGGATTGTGGAGAACATAATCTCATGAGCAAAGAAGGGGGAAGACTTCAAGCCACAATGCCATAGGTCTAGTAGACTTCAAATTCTACTAGGTTATAGAACTATCATAGCGCAGCTATCAACAACACTTTATGCTAAACTTCTTTTCATTCCACTAAGTGGAGTCGACTTATGCTCTATCCAGAACCATGCTTCAATCCATGTAGTTGAACTCTCCACCAAATTCCAACTCAAATATTCAAACCTCAAAAACCAATTGAGCAATTTTGAACCACACAAGGGTAGATAACAAATCACCTTGTGTACACATTCATACATACACCAACATGATAAACATTTAAAACCTCAAGAACCCCAAACACAGAAGCAAGAACACAAAAGAAAAACCTTAAAAGAGAAAGAAAGAAAGAAACTAACCTAATGTAGATATCAGTGGCATCAAGCGAAAGGTGAGCATGCCAATCAGGCTTATTCACAAACCACAAAGCCCTATCATCCTTACTCTGATTAAACCCCAAACTCTTCAACCACGCCTCAATACAAGGCAAGCTATGTGAGTAGAGAGGTTTTGCCTTCTCAGGTAGTTTCTGAAGCCACTCATCTTCAGGAACTAACGGTTCTTCTGATTCTGCTGAAGCTTCAGATGACTTGCAGAAAACAGTGGTGGTGATGGGTTTTCTGAGGGAAATGGAAAGTGGGTTGTGAAAAAGAAAGGGTTTTGCGAAAAGGGTTGTGTGAAAGATTGGATTTTGAGAGAAAATGGGTGGAGAGATTGAAGACGAAGGGAATGAGGATGAGAGAGTGTTTGTGAATGTTGAGGATGAAATGGTGAACATGTTTTTTTTGTTTTTGTTAATGTGTGATAATGTGTGGGTTTTTTTTTATGTTTGGTTTGTTATTTGTGTGATGAATTTGGAATTGGAAGAATGAAGAATGAGAAAGAAAATGGAAATTTGGACAGGGAGTTTGAAAAAAGCTGGATTGTAGGAGATGGTTGAGGAGTGTTATCCTGCAAATGGGTGTTTGAAGGGTAATTTTGTCATATCCAATCATTTTGATCATAAAAACTCTACTTTTATTTTAGGCCAAATTAGTCATTAGGTTCATCAACTTTAAGCAACGGAGTTTCGCTTTGGTCCCCTAACTAAAAAATATTACTTACGAGTCTCTTAACTCTATTTTTGTTAAATTTTTAGGTCCTTTATGTTAGTAGGGTGAAAAAAAAGGTTAACTGAGGCTTAGGTGGCATGACAGGTAAGTAAGGTGTACACTATTAACTCAATTTTAAACGATTCTAGGGTACATTCTTCATTATCCTTCTTAGTAATTATCCACTATTCATATTCCACCTTTTGCTCTTGCATGTCTTCTCCATTTTCTTCTACGACTTACACTAAAATTACCATCTACCATTAGTGCTTCATTATCAAATGCAAGCAGTGCTTCAATGTCAAACAACAACAACAACAAAAGCTTTGGATCAGTGCTTCGAAGAAACGGGAGAATGGAGTGTTTTTGCCAACATGAAAGTGTGTTGCATTTTGTGAGTGCTGTGAACATTGTCAACTATGGGAGAAAATTTTGGGGTTGTAGAAATTACATAAATCACTTGGATAAGAGCTGTAATTTTTTCAAGTGATTAGGTGATGAATTTGTTGATGAAAGGGATTTGAAGCCTGATAAACAAAAGAAGAAAATTAACAAATTGAAGAATAAGGTTATACACATTAGAGGATGGTTGAAAATGTCCATTGTGTTTGGATGTTGAGCTTCGGATTAAACATTGTGTTTGTAACAATGTATTTCAATTAGGATGATGTGTAATGTTTTCAATTGGGATGTTGAGCTTAGGGTAATGAAGTGTACTATTTACCGATTATGAATGTACTATATTTTTACATTATGAATGTTGGTTTATGAATGTACTTTGTTTGTAACAATGTTTGTTGGTTTAAGATTTAATGTTATAGTCAGTTTGTTCATAATTCTGTGCATAATTTTTGTTCATTTTCTCTGCATAACATTTGTAAATCAGTAACAGAAGGCCATAAAGAACATATGAATTGACATTATAAGCCTCAACAATTATCAATAACAAAATGTCATTATAAGGCATATACATATATAACATTCCAAAAAGTGATACAAAAAGGCATTAATTGCCATTGTCAGCAAGCCATTATAAGGCATATAGAAAACATTAAAAAAAGACATTTAAAAGCCATTGTCAATAAGTCATTATAAGGCATGTCAATAACATTACAAAAGGGGCATTATAAGCCTAAACTCAACAATAGTCAATACTGTTGGGGGGGAGTTATTTTTAGTAGGGAGCATTGATACAAAGTTGACGAACAAGCACCTTTGTAGGAGATACACCACTTATCAACCTAAAACCTTAAGGTGATAGGTGAGTGGATTCTCCCACTTATATATGCTTAAGTCTCCACATTCCTATCCAATGTGGGACTATTTCCCCACTTACTCACACTTGCTATATTATTCCAACAAATACGCCATTATAAGGCATTTCAAAATGATAAAAAAACATCATAACAAGCATCAAGGTTGACTTGATACAGGCTTCCCAGCCTTCTGCAGTTTTTTTTGTGGCGGAGGCTGACTTGAAACAAGTGGTGGTGGAGGCTGACTTGAAACAAATGATGGTGGAGGCTGTGTTGAAATAGGTGGTGATAGAGGCTGACTTGACACAGATGGTGGTGCATGTCTTGTTGCTTGTGTAAGTTTGCAGGTGGACTTGTCGTGACCATCCTGGTGGCAACAACTGCACTTAATTCCATGTCTTGCTCTTTTCAAATGGGCCTCATCTCTCCAGCTTCTCTATTTCTATTTTTTGGGCCTTCTAAGGTGTCTCTTTATTGGTGGTGGCTGGATATCAACAACATCAAATTTCGTCCATAAAGAGACATCATTAACTGGATAAATAACTAGTTCATAGCATCCTTCATATCGTTCCATCTTATAACATTCAGGTACAAAATCATCAATTTGTAAATGTTGATCCTTCATGCAAGACATTGCATGAAAACATGGCAACCCATTCAACATCCACACTCTCTCTTTTGAAGATTGACAACATGTTTTTCTCCATTGAGTGAAATATGCCTAACCTCGTAGTCATGTTCACCTGCATGCCTATAAAACAATGAATAAGCCAATTTAATGACATGAATATTGAACATAAAACATAATGAATATTACCTAACAATCCAATGATTGGTTTTCTGTGACTCCCTTACCATCCTTCTTTTGATGTTTAGTATAATGCTACCTTCATACTTGCCAATCTTTTACATATTAGACTCCCATCTCATCATTAGATACACTATAATTTCTTCAAGCATTATCATAATTGGCTTGGATCTAGAAGCTACAAACACAGAGTTCAAAGCCTCAGAGATATTATTGACCAGAGTGTCACATTGTGTGCTTGGCAGGAACCTTGATTTGCTCCAAAATCTGGGAGAAATTTTTATGAGATGTTTGAATGCTTCTTCATTAAATCCCTTTATTTAAAGCATTGTTTTCTCCCATGCATTCACATAACTGGAAGTTGCAGCCCTCCACGTTAATTCCTTCAATTTTAGGCTAGGGAACTTCTTCCTAAAGTTACTATACAAAATTCTGCTACAATGAAAGGACTGATGTTAGAAATGTATAAGAATTCAGGGATTGATGTGAAAATTGTATTAGAATACAGGGACTGATGTGAAAACTGTATTAGAATTCAGAGACTAACACAGACTATCAAACATTACCTAACACAAAATCTCTGATCAACATTACCAAGTAACTCCTCAATAGCTGGCAACAAACCCTACAGTTAGTAAAAATGTTAGGATGCTTAAAACATTTGGTGAAACATGTGGACTAAGTAAAATTCAAGGTGAGAGTTAACCTTTTGTTGATGACTTATGAAAGTATGAGTTTTGCACAATCTAATTCCTCTCAAATTAGTTGTCAATAATTCTAAGAGCCAGCTCCACATTTCCAAACTCATTGGTCCCCACAATTTTACCCTCTTGCACCACATCCACAATATCTTCATTAACTCCTAAGTCAACTCCCTCTTCCACAACACCTTCTCTATTGTTTAAGTAAACTCCTTCTTCATGCACAATATCTTCATTAACTTCTTCATGTACAATATCTACATTAACTTCTACTTCAATCTTGTCATCATTCACAACATTTTCATTACCTCCTAATTCAGCACCCACATCCACAATAACTTCATCATTTAATGATAACGAAAGTATTGGTTTAACAATAGTGTTAGGTTGTGAAAGAGGATGTGTAACATATAAATGACACTCCTTAATAATCATTGCAAATGTTCTCATCCTATCAGTTCCCTTGTCATCTTCCAACAACACAAAATCATAAACAATATCATCATAATACCAAAGTCTATCTATAATTGGATAACCTCCTAACTCTTTTAAGTTGCCTAAAATTTCAAAGTAACTCAAGTAATCCGGATGAACATACCAAATAGTCTCTAACCCTTCATACCCTGACTTTGTAAAGTTAGCAAACTCCCTAGAAAACTCACTAGAGTGATGAACAACACATTTAAACCTATTCACCATTAACGATTCAACCTACACAAGATAACAGAAGAACTAAGGAAGATGGCTAAATAAAAAAGTTCTAGTTTTTAGTAGGTTACATATGAGAAATCATACCTTGGTTTCTTCGTTAATCGTGAACAACGACTTCGTACCCCCGGTGAAATCTTGCAATCGTCTTCAATGGATTTGTAGTTGCGTTATTTTCTTCACATAAATCTTCTGCCTAGGGGTGCACATGAGTCGATTTAAGTTGAATTCAGCCAAAACCATAACCCAACCCGTACATGGTACACTGGTTTGGGTAAGGCAAAATAACCACCGACAATATCAATGGGTTGGTTTGGGTAAAACCACAAATTTTTGGGTTGGATAGTGGGTTACCCAATATTTTTTTTCTTATATAATTATTATTAATGATATGTCACATTTTTTTCTTAATAAATAGTTTAACATATCACTGCTATTTTTTTAAACATCAAATATCCAAATGTACAACGAAATTTATCATAAACATATATTTGTAAAAACCAAAGTCACATTACAATAAAACCTAGAATAGCATAAAATACATGTAACTTACTAGAATTAGCATCAAAATAATTAAAGTGTATCATCCTAAATAAGTTAAAATCATTATTTACTAAATAAAAGATGTTCAAAAGGTTGAAATCGAAGCAAGCAAAATTAAAAACATCAAAGTCATCACTTGTTAAATTACAAAAAAGAGAAAAAAATGTAATCACTCAATAATCCATGGGTTTTATGGGTTGGGTGTGGGTTTACCCATAACCAAATTATTTTGAATGAGTTTTCATTTTTTAAAAACCGTATTCACCCAATAACCCGACTCGCCCCACTTTTTTGAGTCGGTTTGAGTGGGTTTACCCAACCCATAAACATCTCATACTTCTGCCCTAACCTAACCATTTATTGATGGAAGATGGTAGGTGGAAGAAGGAAGCTGGAGGGTGGAATGGTTTTTCCACTTCTATCGTTTTTCCTAACCCATCACAGAAATTTTTAATTTCACATATTTTTGCAGCAATTTTAAAATAATGTTTTTCCACATGAGATATAGAAATTCCAGCATGAAATTTTTATACGATTTTCAACAAAAAATTAACAAAGAGGACTTAAAGGTTAACGAAAGTGATGTTAAGGGATGCATGAATAACATTTTTTATTAGAGGATCAAAGAGAAATTTCTTATAAAATTAAGTGGCTAAATTAAGCATCAAACCTTTATTGTACAACAATTTTTATGAAAAGTTGAATTTTTTAGTTATTTAACTATTTAATTATACTCCGTCTTTTAAAAATGATATAGTGCACAATTTTTAATTATACTCCGTCTTTTAAAAATGATATAGTGCACAATTGTTACAGCATTATCTCCATCTTTTATATTTTTAATTAGATACATGTATTACAATACAAAATTTATTTTTGTTATAAAATGTAACATTAACTAGGAATCATTTGATAGGTTAATAAAATATATAACAATTAATATCTTATAAAAATTTGTCGAATTAGTTGATTTTGATGTGTCTCATGAGTATATTAGATAGTTTCTGATTAGTGCATAATATTGTAGACGTGATTTAAACGAAAATAGTTTCTAATCTAATATTAAATTTTGTTTATATATGATTAGAGATGATAATTTGACCCATTTTCTTGATGGACATTTGCAAAAATATTCACAATAAATAGGGTAAAAATCTGCAAAAATATATACTGATATGGACTCGAGAAATTATCCACTAAAATAAGCAAACACCGATGCGGATATGAGCACTTTAGTACCCAATCTGCCCTATATTCGTGTACTATATATTTTAATTTAGGCGAAATGCCCCTTTTGGTCCCTTAACTATACCCACTGGCAGTGTTTTAAAAACCGGACCGGTCATCAAACTGGTGAGGGTACTGAGTCACTGGTTTATCGGTCGAACCACTGGATCACTGGTCGAACCGCACGACCAAATCGGCTTAAACCGGATAACTCGGTTGAATAGACCTGTCATTATATAGGTATAAAACCGGTCGAACCGAATGATTCAGTCTCTAAAAAAATATAACTAGCTTTTAAATTTTTTAAAAATATCATATCATAAATTCACAATTTCATAACTTAAATTCAAATTTTAAACAAAGGTATCACACATAACAAAATAGTAAAAAATTACAAAGTCTAATTACAACATAATCTAAACAAAGTCTAACTACAACATAATCTAATTGAATAGTTTATAACAAAATAACTCCAATGTGTACCAAATTTAATTCAAAATAGGATCCTCCTAAAAAGAAAATCAAATAAAATTCAATATGTTTATGCTATTTAAGAAAATTTATTAGCAAAGATAACAAATGGACAATAAAGTTTTTAATTTGTCACTAACGAAAAAAACTATGTGAGAATGCTATTTAAGTAATACACTACTAAATATATTAAAAAAAAGTAAAAAAATTTTTTTAAAAAAAAGTTAAAAAAAAAAGCAATTAAACCGCCGGTTTTCAGGTTTTCCCGGTTTTCACCGGTTTGATGACATACCCGATCCGACTATTGAACCAGACCGGTTACCTGGCCGGTTCCCGGTTCGACCGGTCCGACCGGTCCGGTTTTTAAAACACTGCCCACTGGTTCACTTTGGTCCCTCAATTAATTTTCGTGCCATTTTGGTCCTTTAAGTTTCTTAACATATCCACGTTTGTCCTTCAGTTAGTGAACCGTTAGTCAAAGTTCAAAAAAAGCGTCCAACTGGCATTTTGTTTAATGACGTGGGCAAGTGAATTCCAGATGGCAGTGAAATGCATATGTGTACAACCTAATGTAAGGGTTATCTTTATAATTTAAACTTATGTTAAACTAAGGTAAATAGTAAAGGGTTTGAGTGGGTTGATCGATAAGAAAAAGTTGCTGCTTCCAATTCCAATCGCGTTGCGGTCGTTGTTATGGATGTACTCCCTGTTAGCAAGCTACGCCTCTTCAGACGAAAAAGAAGACCACCAATAACCACCTCAACATCAATCAATCTCATCCAAAACGACATCGTCCCTTTTCCACTATCTTCCTCCGCCCAAATCATATTCCTCCTCTTCTCTCTTCAACTTTCTTCCTCCTCCCAAACAACCCTCCTCAGATACACTTTCAACTACTCCCTCCAATTTCACCGGAATCTCTTCTCTCCCAAAACCTAAATCCCAAATCCATGAAAAACCCAAAAGACTCGTTCAATCCAAACCCCTAATCATTCCTTTATCGAAATCCAATCTTCAAGAGGATGAAGATGATGACGACGGAGAAGAAGAACAAAACAGAAGAAGAAAGTTGGAGTCTTCCCTTCAAACTCCATCGATGAAATTATTCTTATTCAACGTCATAACACCCAGAAACTCTTCCACTCTTGGTGTTCAATCAACCTGTGGCTTTGGCCTTCATCGTTAATGTGCAGATCCAGTGCGAGGCACACAAATGTTTTACTCAGAGGAGCTGTTTTCCTATCCTTCACTATCAACTTTTTCACGTATGATTGAAGCAGTAACGGATCTTGTTTCTTCGATTCGTTTATTCCACCATATTGAATCTCGATTCACCATCTGTTTTAGTTGTTCAATTTTAATCTTTTCACCATCTGTTTTTTGAAGTAAATATACTAGATTATTTTCTGAGTTGAAACGTGATTTTGCAAAACTGAGTTGAAATGTGATTTTGAAAAGTGATTAGAGATGAATAATTGAACGCTTTTGTCAAAGAAGCTGAAAATTTGCGTTTTGAAAAGTGATTCTTCTCTCAAGCTGAAAAATTTCCAATCTCTATTTCACAATGCAAACTATCGTCCTTTTCTTTCTAATCCTTATTTTCATTTTTTTTATTTTTTATTTAAGTTAAATTGATGCCACCTGTTAGCTTTTAATTGGTCTTGGTTCAAATGATCAGTTACAGTAACTACTCAGCTGCCACGTAGACATTGTTTACTGACGTTTGAGGAAAATAGAAGAAATAACTTATATGTATCTATTAAAAATTTAAAGGACTAAAGTGACACAAAAAAAATTAAGGGACCAAAGTGAACTAGAGGGTATAGTTAAGGGACCAAAAGAGATATTTTGCCTTTAATTTATTTTCTTTTACAATAATGTATGTCTATCAATTTTAAAAAATATATTTATATATTTATTTATTTCATAATTTAATAATTTTTTCAATATTTTTCAAAATTTAAATAACATATAAAATATGAGAAAATGAGTGATGTACTTTTACACTGTCGACCAATCACAATCATTTATCCAATTAAATCACTCATTTAATGTAACTTTTTTAATGACTTGACATACAGACAGTACATATCTATTTAACTCGTAAGTATTTGTGAATAGTCGTGATCCATATATAAAATATTGAGAAAAGAGGTGATCCACTGACACACTGTAAAATATTTTTTACATTGTCAATAATCACCATCATTTATTCAATTAAACCATTCTTTTATTTAAAAAAAATATTAATGACATGGCAGTGTGATAACTTTCTATTGGATGAGAGTGTAAAATATTTTACACCATGCATTACCTTTTAACATTTAATATTTAATATTTTAATAAGTAATTTCAGATTTCCTTTAATATTCAATATTTTGATGAGTCACTTCATGTTCCTGTTAATATTCAATATTTGAATCAGTAACTTCAGGTTCCCGTTAATATTCAATATTGTGTGTTCAGTAACTTCATGTTCTCGTTAATATTCAATATTTAATAAGTAACTTCAGGTTCTTGTTAATATTCAATATTATGATCAATAACTTCATGTTATTGTTAATATTCACTATTTTAATCAGTAACCTCATGTTCCCTTTAATATTCAATATTTTAATCAGTAACTTCAGGTTCCCATTAATATTCAATATTTTGATAAGTAACTTCATGTTCCCGTTAATATTCAATACAAATAATCAGTAACTTCATGTTCTCGTTAATATGCAATATTGTGATCAGTAACTTCATGTTCCCGTTAATATTCATTATTTTGATTAGTAACTTTATGTTCCCGTTAATATTCAATATTTTAATCAGTAACTTCAGGTTCCCGTTAAAATTCAATATTGTGATTAGTAACTTCATGTTCCCGTTAATACTCAATACAAATAATCAGTAACTTTAGGTTCCCGTTAATATGCAATATTGTGATCAGTAATTTCAGGTTCCCGTTATTATGCAATATTGTGATCAGTAGCTTCATGTTTCCGTTAATATTCAACTTCATGTTCCCGTTAATATTCAATATTTTAATCAGTAACTTCAGGTTCCCATTAATATTCAATATTGTGATCAGTAACTTCATGTTTCCGTTAATATTCAATACAAATAATCAATAACTTCAGGTTTTCGTTAATATGCAATATTGTGATCAGTAACTTCAGGTTTCCGTTAATATGCAAAGATAAATGTTTTTAAGTGTGAAAAATTAATCAATATTTGAATCAATAGTAAAGTTGTTATCGCTTATAACAATAATATATTTTTGTATATAAAAATATTTTAATAAACAATATGTTTTTCCCCGTTTATAAATATTATTTTTGTTTTGACATTGTTTATAAAAATATTTGAATTAATAATAAAGTTGTTGTCGTATATAAAAATATTTTAAACAATAATGTATTTCTGTCCGTGTATAAATATTATTTTGTTTTTTACTACATTAGAAATAATGTATCATACATGTTTTGTCTTCCATTGTGATAAAAAAATACCACACAAATCCGCTACATATTTTCTAACACGCCGCCCCATACTTCCTGATCCATCTTATTATCAAATTTCACCATTAAAAAACATAATAAAATACTTTCTTATCCTAAAATGTTGTAATTAAAAAAAAATAAAAAAATATTATGAATAAAAAACAATATTTAAATATTTAATATTATAGGAAAAATAATATTTTATATTAATGACTAATCCAACTCATAATATCTATCACTATCATAAAAAGATATTATATAATTAATACATAGATTAATTAATTAATATAAATATAATATAATTTTAGAATCAATAAGCAAGATAATAAAAATATAACTTTATGTTCCAAAATCAAAAGAAAAGATGAAATCTATGTTTTATATATATTTACAATAAAAAAGAAAATCTAACTTTATTTTCCAAAAAAAAAAAATTGTAACCAAGAAATTTGAAAGGAAGAGTGTGAAGTTGGAAAAAAGACGTGGTTACCAAGACCAAAACCAAAAAGTCAATTTATGAGTTAATCAAAAGTTTAGAACTTACAAGAAGCAATAAGAGCATTAGAGTCCGTTTGGTGCGTATGATATGATAGAAACATGATAGGATATCAAGCAAGATAAGGATAAGATATGATACAATTTGGTTGACACATGATAACACATAATATATATATATATATATATATATATATATATATATATATATATATATATATATATATATATATATATATATATATATATATATATACTTGTAAAACAACTATATTTTTTAAAAATTATTTTGTAAAATATTTTTAAATTTTTAATTGGTAAAAAAGTTATAATTAAAAAAAATTTATTGACACTATTGAGTAAATAATTTTAATTTTTTTTGAAAAAGATCATGAATTCATATTTTTAAAATTTTAATAATTATTTTATTTTTTAATATTCTAATTTTTTTATTTTATTAAATTAATTATTAATATTTTTAATTTAATATTAAATTAATTTTTATTTATATTTTGTGATATTTAATTTTTTATTTTAAATTATATATTATAGGACTAAATTAGTAAATCATTTTCTTATTCTATCCTGCTGAATTCTAAGGCAGCTCATATTCAAGATAACAATTTAAACTAGTGAGGGATAAGTTTCAGGATTAACTTATTCTACTTTCTGTATCAATAAACACTGATTGAGATAGAATATGATCCAGATATCCTATCCTTGTCTTTTATCCTGCGCAACGGGCTCTTAAAGTTTTTCCGGAAGAATGAATTTTATTACACTTTCATTGGACAAACAAAAACTCCTTTCAGAATGCTTTTGCTTGATAAACCTGACGTCGCCGGTCACCGCAACACGCTTCCAGCGACGGTCAATCAAGCTCCATCGGCTGAGACGGTCCTTTTCACTGATCACAAATTCACAGCATCACCGCTTCAATCCAAGGTCACTCTCAATTTCTCCATATCCGTGTCTGAATTTTTCAATTATTTGTATACATGCTTGCTTATAGAAATACAAATTCCAAATAATTTATATTGTTGAATTATGAGAAGCATTGTGTTTTTAAAGATTCAATGTTGAATATTGGTTAACTTTACATAATCGTGAAGGTCGTAATTCTTTGGTATATAAACACAAAAAGGAATAGATAAAAAACTTGAAGAGTTTGAAATAGATTAGAGCCATATCAGATACCTGATGCTAGGTTTGAAAAAACGGCCGTGTAAAGACTTTTGCGATTTTGGTCGGTACAAGTGTCGTGACTCTGATTGTAGTCGTTGCGGTTGAATTAACCACAATTTGTTCTTTAACATGAAAATGATGAATAACGGTACCAGCCGATACCGTTTTGTTGCGGCCGTTTTTAAAACCTTAGTATAAAAGAGTGTTGATCTGTTGCGAATTGCACCAGTGATAACGACACTCTATGAGAACAAGGAAGCTGACATTAGGTCAGCACTTCAATTGTTCCAGAGATTGTAGTTTTGCTTTTAAAGTAATTTGTTTGTGTGTTTGATATCTAGTGTTATGTGTATTGTTGCCTAAATTTGGTTTCTAATTCCATGAGAAAAAGGATCAATGGAACATGATATTGCCTTTTACTGTTATGTTAGGTTGTTACTGTTAGTGTGATAGTTTCAGATAGGAACCAAAATCTGAGCGGTAAATTGAAATTAATATTGACACTCCAATCTATTTTAGATGTAGTGAGTGACCCTGTTGAAAACTTACAATGTTCAACTGAAAAACTATAGGAATAAAATTATGACTGGATCGCTACTCCTCACAACATGTAAAAGGAAGAAAAAAACAAAAAGAAAGATAACAGAAACCCTTGAGGAAGGGCCGACTCCTTCACTTTACCGCACCCTTTCTTTCCACAAAATTCCAGATGCTAATTCTGTTAAACCTCCCTCTTTTATTCATCATTATCGATCTCCTTCTTTAACCGTAGAATCATCCCCACACTCACTCCAGCCAACTTGTTTATTTCCTCTTCCATAAACTCACAGACCCTTATTCGTCGGCCTAATTTTTTCGGTACATTCTATTTGGCCTCACAATTTATCCTAGCAGAACACATTTCATATCCTGCTCACTTTCTTAATTTATTGCTTGTACAAGAGAAATAAACGAACGTGAGAGAAACAATATTGTAGGCTTAAAAAATATTGGTAGCATCAATGTGATTCTGCAGACTGAAAATGGGACCAGTATTCCTTGACAAGTTGCCTGAACATCGATTCTTCTCTCTTCATCAAGCTCATTGGCTCATCATACTCCGCCAATTTTCCTGAAAACACAGTCAGTAGCTTCAGTTTATTTGAAAAAAAGAAGTAAATGATCAAAAATATTTTAGGCGTTATTGTTTATGTGCTATACAAGGTCAAAATCTTAAATAAAAGACCTCATTGTCTACTAACTAGGTGAATGCAACCATATCCTCTACTCAACAACAAACCTATGTTTGGCGTGTGTCTGATAATCTCTACTGTTTGTAGTCTTACCTTTTTCAAGAATTAGCCACAGATTATGTATCATCAACATAAGAAAATGGGTATGGAGCTATTGGTTAGTTTGTAATTATTTGTTAAATGAGATAGAGGGAGTTAGGGATAGTAAAACTCAAAAAGAAACGTACCATCACTTATAGCAAGAACCATAGTGCAATCCATCACAGTTGGTATCCTATGTGCTACTGTGATCACCGTACAATCTGAAAACTCAGCCCTAATGGTTTTCTGCACAATCAGGTCAGTAGAATTATCAATTGATGCAGTTGCTTCGTCCAATACTAATATCCTACTTCTCCTCAGTAGAGCACGTCCCAAACAAAATAATTGTCTTTGTCCCATGCTCCAGTTTGATCCATCTTCAACAACTAGGTAATAATTTTTCACTTGCCATTACTAACTTGAAAAAAAAATCTTCTTCGAGCATAGATATAACGGCGAAGCTTGAAAATGTACCTGAACAGTTTAAGCCCTCTTCTTTTCCTTGGACTACTTCTCGCAATTGACACTTCCCAAGAACCTTCATATTGGTCTAGAATTAGTCCATACTTTCTATGCAAAGCAAAAATAAACAAAATTAAGCTTGTTTTACCTCCCATATCTCTTGATCAGTGTGTTGAGTTAAAGGGTCCAAGTTAAATCTTACTGTCCCATTAAAAAGGGTAGGATCTTGAGGTATAATCCCAAAACGTGACCTCAAATCATGTAGGCCAATAGATGAGATGTCTATGCCATCAACTACAACTTTTCCTCCGGCTGGTTCCACAAGACGAAATAAAGCACCAATAAGAGTGGACTTCCCACTGCCTGTTCTGCCAACAATACCAATCTTGTGACCGGCTTTAAATGTGCATGTGATCCCATGAAGAACAAGTGGTCCACCATGTCTGTATCGTATCTGGTATGAACAATATGGTTAAATATTTTGTTAAGTATAAACAAACATTTTGGTCCCCAAATGTGTGAGGCGATGTCACCATTGTTTATCTTGTTTATCAGTTTATCAAAATCACAAAACATCATTGAGTGTGTCTTCTGTTAGTTATTTCAGAGATCAAACTGACTTATAGAATAAACATTAGATGACCCAACTTACTAACTAAGAACGAACGAGAGGCACATTCAAGGATGAAACTGACTACCACAAGACTTATTCAAGAATGTTTTTTTAATTCTAATACATCCAAGGACTATAGGGATAATGTGTAATGAATCAAACCCAAGTTATATAAGCCCGTTAGAATTAATAGTGGTGAGTCACTATCCTTTAGAAGGTTCTAGATAGTGAGTAATTGGTGTATGCCAATGTTATAAATAAGTGATTGGTGAATGTAATTATCATCAATGAAAATGAATGGAAAAGTTAGTTTTAGATTTGTTAGCTTCTTTTAGTGTAGTTTCTCTCTATTTCTCCTAGCCTCCATGTTATGTTCATAACGTAATGATTCATACATTCAAAAACCAAAATTATTTACTCCAACTTAAAAATTTAGTACCAAATACCTTCAATTCATTTATTTCTACTTTTCCTGCAATTGGCCAATTTAAAGGAGGACGATTTCCTTCTACTATTTCTTCGGCCTCACTTTGTATATGCATATATTGATTTAGCCTCTCTACTGATATTATGCGATTAGCAAGAGTGCATTGATTTTGAATTGAAAATACTAAAGCACCGTTTAGTGATAGGCCATAAGATAGAGCCATGCCAATAATTCCTGGAATAAGATGAGTTACTTTGAATGAGAAAAACAAACACTATTAGGATAATTAAAAATGACATTTTACAGATAATGAAGACCAAATTTTCACCTGAGGGGAAAGTTCCAGGGGGCAGCATAACTAGGCAAATTGTTGCAGCGGCGAGAACAACTGCACTGATTGTTTCTAACCGTTGGATCAACCATTCGTTTGAGGCAAAACTATGAAAAAAAGCACTAGCATTATCGTCAACTAGATTAAGACTCTTCTCAAAAGAACGATCTTCCTCCTCAAAAGCCCTAATTGTTACAGCTCCAGCCACAGTTTCGGCTACATGATTTGCTAAAGAGGATTTTGTTGTGCCATTCAACCGCATTACTTCTTTTGCTGTGGCAAAGTAGTATCTCTGCATAAAACACAAAAATATATCTTACAGTACTTTCTTTCCAACCAGGGATGGTTTAAATGAATACAAAATTATTAAAAATGTTACCCGAAAAAGCTAACGAATAGTACAAAGTTTAATTTAAAATTTGTGCATATGCACTTAAAAAAAAAGGCCATTGTTTACTTAAAATTGATTGCTTTCTTAATATTATGTCACTATTGCAATACAATTTAAAAATGGGTTTGTTTATTACCTGCATACGAATAGCAACATAAACCATTGGTATAGCCACTATCAAGACTTGCCATGTGACAACTGCCAAAACTATAAGATCAAAATAAAGAGCTATAGTGCCCGCCACAGCAAAAGTGAGGCTAAATGGAATGTCAAGATCCACTATACTCATATCAGATGTAACCTAAACACAGAAATAACAATTAGAATATTATTTTTTCCAGTCTGTTTCATAGGAAGAAAAATTATTGTTTATTAAGCTTACCCTACTAAGTACCCTTCCCAATGGTGTAGAGTCATAAAATGACATGGGTGCACGGATGAGGGAGTTCATCAATTGTGAAAATAAATCTTTTGATGATTGAAGACCCAAAGTAACTACAAGTAGACATCTGATGAACAGGAAAACTGATGAAAAAGCACCAATTAAGAAATAAACTAAAATCAGTTGCAATGTGCTGACAAGAGGATTGTCAACACTAGCAGCCATCCATGAATTTTGCAATATCTGACAAACCACAAATATTAGGTGACAAAGAGAAGCCACAATGAATAATATATAGCCTTTCATTCGATTCAAATATTGGAAGTAAGGTTTCAATCCCGTGTCTCCTTTCTCTCTCACTTCTTGCTGAATTAATTGATTTTCATTTGGTTCTTTGTACTGCTTTAATGCGGAAGCTTGCATACTATTTATGGAAGATGAATGTTTCTGGGAAAAACTAGCACTCACAAATTGGTCAGAAACAGCGGTCTCTTTGTGTGCATTGACAAGGTCATTAAATTCCTTGCTTGAGGTCAATAGCTGGTGATATGGACCAGCGTGTAGGATGTCCCCATAGGACATCAACTGTAAATAAAATAAAAGTAGATGATCAGTTAAATGCATTGGATTTTATTTTTATTGTTCTTCTTAAAGTTAGATGAACGGTGTGATTAATATCTGGGCTCAAATCATTAACAGGGCAAATGCTCTGATGATATGACATACTTTGTTATTAGAAAAGGTGGCTTAAAAAGTATATATGATCACTGCAAATGTTTGACACGGTTTCTTGTTTTGGAAGGTGGGCCAATGGTGTGTAGAAATAAGGTGAGAGGGAGCATGAATACGTACATGAGGAAGGATCGGGTCATTGCATATATGAAGGCTTGCAGCTTCCATCACTTTCAGGTTTGATTTTTTATGCTAGTTTATTTGGCAGGATCGATACTCACGTGTACCAAGTATTTCTTAGTTGTTTCATTATAATACATGATGAAATATGGAATGTCATCAAACAAACTCAGGCATTTAAGTATTTTTACCCAGGAATCAAATAACTAGTAGTATACAAAGATGTTTAAACTATTTTAATACTTACATATCATTGGTCCATTTCCTGAGGAAAACATCTATATATATATATATACATTATTATCTTATGCAAAAAGTCCAGCGAAACCAATGTATGTGAAGTTATACAATAAAGTAAAAAAACCCACAGAAAAATGAATATCAAACACCAAATTGCTTATAAGTTAAAACTGTCGTTTAATTAAACTATAAAAGCGACATTGCAACAAAATCTAAGAATGTCATTTCTCATTGTATTATGTTACTCTAGATAGGTAGAATTGGGATAAACAGGAATGATATGGAGGGAAGTAATGTTTAAAATGAAATCAGTAATTTAAAATTAATGAATATTTTATTATTAATGGTTACATGGAGATTTACTTAAGGTGTTTGAATTTACCAAAATAGAATCAAATGCTGGGAGGAAGTCGACTTGATGAGTCACGAGTAAGACTGTTTTCCCTTTGAGTCCTTCCATGATGTAGTCCTGCCAAGTTTTAAGTCACTTTAGTAAAAAAAATGATGGTAGACATGTACAGATGGTATGAGAAGTAAATATGTCATTACATTAAACATATTTTTTGCAGTATGTGCATCAACAGCACTAAATGGATCATCCAGTAGATATATATCAGCATTCTGATAAAGAGCACGTGCAAGTTGAATTCGTTGCTTTTGTCCTCCACTTAAATTAACTCCTCTCTCACCTATTTCAGTTAGGTCCCCATAGGGAAACAACTCGATGTCCTTTACCAGTGAAGATCTCTGAAGTGTTTCTTGATATCTTTGATCATCCAACTCAGATCCAAATAAAATATTTTTCCGTACCGTGCCTGTTTGTATCCATGCTGTTTGAGAAACATATGCAAACTTCCCATGAACATCAATCTGTAATATAGAACATTAGAATCAGACACTGATTTGTATTGCAACTAAAATGTAGGGCAAATAAACTTCACTCTAATAAGTTGAATTTATATGATAATCCTTTAACTGATACCACACAGTAGGTACACTAGTTGTTATTTTAATAAAAAGAGGAATATCATCCATGTTATAACCAATTAGAGTGTCACATGGTTTAGGAGTGTATTGTAGGAGTAAAAAGAGAAACTCACAGTTCCCTTTGTTTTAGAAACTTCTCCAAGAACTGTTGCCAAGAGGGTTGATTTGCCCGAGCCAACTTCTCCACAAATTGCCACCTTTTGTCCATGTCTAACGTCCAAGTTTATGTTTGTTAGTGTTGGCTTTGATTTATTATCTTCCCATGAAAAATCTGCACATTTGATTGAAATTGGGTCTTTGAGGTTGTCATTAAAGCACATTTTCCTGCACTTTTCACTCTGCAGTTCTGGAGCATCAAGGAAATTAACGATCCGAGCAAAGGCAACTTTTGCCTGAATGATCACTGCAATAACATCCGAGATGTTTGAAATCGGATCTTGAACAAGGCGCAAAGTTGCCACAAAAGTGAAAACGTTACTAGCATTCAAAGGAACATTCAAGAAGTAACATGCCATAAAAGAAGCAGCAGACACCAATATCGGCGAGGTCCAAAAGAAAAACATATGGTATGTTCTTCTAATTTGCACATCAGATAACAATTTGAGTTCCACATTTCTTAAGTAATCTACAATATTTTTAAAATGTGTTTCCCATGCATATAGCTTAAGCACTTTCATATTCACAAGAGCCTCTGAACTAGCCTTTAACCTCTCATCTTGTGCTACCATGAGTTTGCTTTGAAACTTGTGTTGTAACTTCGCCAGTGGAGTGTTGCAAATCACAGTGAGAACTATTACCGCCAATGAGGCTATTGTTGCTAGTCCAATTGCTTGGAAAAGAATTACTAATGCAATACTTAGTTGAAGAATTGTTGTCCAAGTCTTGTGAAACCAAAATGGAAATTCTCCAATTCTATAAACGTCTACTGTCATATAATTCATTATCTCACCACTAGAGTGAACCAATCTAGCAGAATTGGATAGCCTTAGGATTTTTTTGTAAATGACTGCAGTAAGTAGTGACCTAACTTTCATTCCAACAAGTCTACTGCGGAAATACCATTGTCTTTGTGATAGGGATTCTATAATCTTTATAAAGAAGAGTGATATAGCCAATACACAACCTTCATATTTGAAACTTTTCTTACCTTCAGCAACCAATATAAATTCATTCAGAAGTAGGGGACCAGAAGATAGAGTGAGTACCTTGAGCAAAGCAAAGAATCCTGTTATCAAAATCTCTCTTCGGTGGCACATAATTATTGTCCATAAAACGGAAGAATGTGATGATGGTTCATGTTGACTTTGTTTGTTTAACTGTTCTACAAATGACAGATAACAACTTTCTGCTCTGTCAGTCTCTCTTAACTCTGGGATATCCCCATCAAGAAGTGTCTTCTCTTGACCCCTTTTCATAAATGGATTCAACCACCAAAACAAACTCTTACTAAAGAATCCAGCTTTGGAAAACGGGGTTACATTGCCAACAGTATCAAATTCATTGAACTGACTATTTAAAGGAGCATAAAGTCTTTCACCAATTTCTCTGTCAACATCTTCCCATGTACATGCTTTGTATGTGCATAACATCAGTAAAGTTGCTCCTGGAAAAGATAGAACATCTATAGCTGCCTCGAGGGACAATTTTCTGCTGCCAATTGCATAAGACATGGATAAAGCACATAATATACCAGAAACAAAGAATATGAGAACAGAAAACATCCACAACCATGCTCTTGAGAGTTGTTTTACCTGAAGACTTACAGTTAAACTTACTGACAACCATACGAATCCATGAAAGAGGTCTAGAAACCATGCGTCAAGAGGAAAGACTTTGTGTGTTTTCCTTAACTTCTCTTCTAAAACCCAAACTCCTAAGGATAAATGCAAAAACCCAAGAAAGCCATTGGTTATGGCAGAAACTAACTGCAAGTTTGAATGTCTTACTAGACTCCTAAAGGGTCTCGATGAAGACTTCAGGATCATGATGAATGATAACGTGATTAGCAGGAACACATCTAAGCAAACTACCAACACATGGCTGATGCATGAGGAAGGATCTTTCAAAAGTTTTAAATCATAACAGAAAGGTTTTCCTCCATTCTCAGTAAAACCACAGTCCTCACAAATCAAGCTCCAAAGATCCCCCATCTTCTTTTTAACTTCTCTTTTCAGCTAAACTCTGCAACAAACAGGGAAACAGAATAAAGTCTCATTTGAGAAAACTTTCTCCTCAAACAAGATATTGAACTACTGTTAAATATAAAGACCCACCCCATTGGCCTATAATGGCCAACTACTTTGAAAATTTTAGTTCTTTTGGAGGCTGTGACTTGGTTGACCAAAATTTATTATTTTTTGCTTTATAAACAAAAATTGTTTGAAATAAGATACGTGCTAAAATTTTACTGACTCAAAGGAATGAAATCTCTTAGGTAAAAAAGTTTTGATAACCATGATAAGGGCCAATTCTTCTTCTCAAATCTTAAGTTAGTGTGTAGGTGTAGGTTAGGATGAGTGTTGAGTTTGGTAAAGTTAGTGTCGTTTATGTCAAAATTGCAGTGTCTCGCTGTGATTCTACCATTGTCACCGAGAATTCAAACATACACTAAGTAGAAGAATCAATTATCATAACAGTATAGAAAACACCATTAAGTTGCATGTAAGAAGAAAAGAATTATAAAACATAGAAAGTATACCTTATTAGAGTGTGAATAGTTTTCTGTGTGTGTCACTACAAGGAGAAGTACTAAATGGTTGTTGCAAACATCAATTAGAAAACTACTACCAGTGTTCAAAACACAAGGTACTTCAGAAAGTAACTATTGACAGATCTTTCAGATGTTAGTATAGAAAGAAATAGGAAGATCCAGACAATAAAAGAGAGCAGTAACAGAAAACATGTAGGAAAATTATTGTATTGACTTCATTATATTATATTATAATAAAGAAGATGAACAAATCAATTCATTGACTTTTTTATAATAAAGAACTGACAATATTGCAATCTAGTTTCATGCGAAACCTTAAAATCAATGTAAACTCTTGTTTTGCTATTGAAACCGAACTTCTGTTTACATCTTTAGTGCATTCAACTAAGGTCTTTTTCACACAACTTTATAAATAGCATTTGGTTAATTAAGAATGAAAGTTGCAGATAGAGATTAAAATAAAACAGTTGGAGGATACATAGGACCGTTGATATAATTTAAGGAACTAGAACGTGTCCGAAAAGAAAAAGAAGAATATACAGTATAGTAATAAAGAAAAAAAAAACAATGAAATAAAGTATAGAAATGAAATGAAAACGGCAAGTGATGATAGAAAAATAATCAAAGAAAGCTTCACATTATTTCCTTAATGTTAGTATTTAATAATGATAAATTAGATCTAGATCTTATCTGCATTTAATATTTCTTATGCATTTCTTTGATTTCTGTCTGCATGCTTATTTATATATTAATGCTTGTGTCAGGCTCTTATTTTTCTACTTATGGATAATGGGTCAGGTGCATTAATGAGCATGTTTGTTTCAGCTTTAAAAAAATAATTTTTTTTTTGTATTTTTGAAAATAGATTTTCTAAAACCGTTTTTCAAAATATTATAAGTTTTTTTATATTCGTTTTTTCTAAAATGGAACACTTAATTTGACATCCTATAATATAAACATACATAATTGAAAACTAAAACTTAGTCAAAATCATAATTTTTTCAAAAGTTGTATTTCAAAAATGATTTTTATGAAAATCTATTTGAAATAGCTTCAAAATTAAGTGATTTTTTAAAATATTGATATCTAAATTTTTTTCTCATAAATAGATGAAATACCTAAAATCACTTTTTAAGAATAACTATTCAAACAAAATTTTCATTTGAAGCTTTTATAAAAAGTTTCTTTGTAAAATTTTTATTCACAAAATTTGGTAACACTATAAAAATCATTTTAAAAAAGCCAAAACAAACGGGCCCAATATGGCATTTGCGGGTGGCTTTTGGCTGCGGATAACATTTGCAATAACTATTTTTCTGATGGAAAAAAGTATTTTGAAATGGACATATCTTTCTATTGTTAGCCACTCCATGCTTCAATGATAATTCTTCTACCGTCATTCTAAGAAGCTCGCCCTCTCCCACTTCAACCTCCAGTTCCTCCACTGCAACACAACTACTTCCACTTTACGTTTCGCTCCATAATCCTCATATTTCGCCTCTCCCACCAGCATATATTTTTCAACACCTTCAAGCATCTTTCGGTGCATCAAAAGCGAACGAGTTTTTGGTGAACATTTTCAATCTTATGCTGTAACAAAATGACAGCTCCTTTGCATCAAAGAGAACTAAAAAAAGATTCTAATTGAGATTGTAACACATGAGAAAGGTCTTGCAATGTAACTACTTCAAAGTTATCCCGATGATCACTCTCCTAGACGCATGGAACACTCGAGGCCGTCATCGTGAAAATGAATAAGAAACATTTGTTATTCAAAGAAAGAATTTATGAGAGATGAAGATGAATAACACTTGTAGGCCGTCATCGTGAAAATGAATAAGAAACATTTATTATTCAAAGAAAAAATTTATGAGAGATGAAGATGAATAAGAGAGATGAAATATAAGAGAGATAGAGATAGACTAGTGAAGTAGAAAATTGAAGAAAAAAGATAGAAGGAGAGAATCCAAGCCCGTTATCCCTTAAAAAATACAAAAATTAAAAAATTGAGAAGTTGGTAATGCACCGGACGAATGAAATAAACGTGTGAATTGATAATAGAATGCACTATAAAATGAATGATATGGAATTTTCTTTTTCTTGAAGTGGTTGTAATGATGGTGATAATTAATTCTTTTGACCACGGTTATTGTCCGGTTAATCGGATGGTTGGGTGTGTATTTACTATTTACTATTTACAAACACTTCATCGATCAAATTAGTAGTGTATGGTTAAGAATTTAGAATATATGTGTGTTTCAATCATTCTTTTGACTTTATAATCAGGGTTTAAAATTTAAAATGTTTGGAGAACATATGTCACGAGGTATGTGAGTTCCTCCACCTTATAGATTGTTAGGAGTAGCTTTGATCTAATACTTTTTGCATCTAAAATGTGTCTATTCTCTAATCGGTTTCTTCTCCCTAAAATTTAAGTCACTATTTTTGAACAAATAGGAAATATTTATATCCAGAACAGTAAATATTGACCCCTAATGCATGAGTGAATTTAACTTGAGTAAGGTGGCAGACTAAACTCTTTAATAATGTTAGAAATCAATTAATTAATGTTAGAAATCGGTTTCTTCTCCCTGAAATTTAAGTAACTATTTTTGAATAAAAAGGAAATATTTATGTCCAGAACAGTAAATATTGACCCCTAATGCAGGAGTGAATTTAACTTGAGTAACGTGCAGACTAAAGTCTTTAATAATGTTAGAAATCAATTAATTAAGCATTTTTTTCAATAATCATTTTTTTAAATTTTTTTTCAAAAATAACCAAGTTTTCGAATTAATTACGCAAATGACCAATTTTTATTGATTTTAACACGTTGTCACTAGAGGGTGGCGACAACAGCACTTGCTAACTGTATTCGCCAGCGGGCCTGGCGACAATGTTCATTTTTGGGCCAAGTTGTCACCCCCTGGCGACAACACCCCCTTTCCTTTTTTTTTTTCAATTTTTTTAATTAATTTTTTAACCTATTATTTTTTACTATTTTGTGCATTATATTTAGTGACTTGAATTTGTTATGTAGAAAAATAATATAAATAAAAAAGTACAATTACATTAATCATAAGAATTAAATTTTGGATGACCTAGCGCGGGTGACCCTGGTATGATTTGCACGGAGGAGGTCTAATAACTCGTGTAGACGGCTTACGAGTTGGTAGTACTCCCCTATTCCTATGACGCCCCCTCTATTTGGTTTCTCTTGTGTTTGGGTCGATGACCCTTCAATGCACCCCAGGTCTACAAAATCTATCAGCCGACCTTGACCTCTAGAATTCCCACTATAGGAAAGGCGGGTGCCCGCGGCGCCTTCAAAGCTTTGTCTTGTTGGGACGAAATTTCTCCTGGTGGGTGCGGCTCAAAGTTTGGTCTTTGGTAGTTGGTGGTTGAATCGGGTTGGTTAAAATACAATGGTTGTGGTGGTGTGTTGAAGTCCAATGGTTGGTTGGGGTACTATGATGTTTGTTGGTCGAATGAGTTGTATGGCGAGAATTCTTCATGTATGCCTATGTCGGGGGTAAGTGGTGGTGATTTGGAGGAGCCCGCCACATTGAGATCTTGGAAGCGTCGGTGGTGGGGTTGAGTTTGGAGTTGTTGTTGTTGGTGGTATTGTTGGACTTGTTGCTGTTGGTATATTGGTTGTTGGTAATCTGGTTGTTGTTTGAAATTTGGTTGTTGTTGTTGGTAATATTGTTGTTGGTGATGTTGTTGGAAATTTGGTGGTTGTTCTTGTTGGAAATTTTGTGGTTGTTATTGGAAATACGGTTGTTGTGCTCGTGGGTCTACCAAATAGAAAGGGTCAGACACAAACATTTTAGGATTTGTAACCGTTCTGTACCAGTTGACATATTTAGGTGTTGGTTTCATTTCAGTCGACGCCACAGGTAAATGTAGGACAGTAGTGGAACGACAGGTCCATATTTTACGGAAGTCTTTAGCGAATGACTTCCAATTTGCTATGTACCATTGCTGGCTGACCTTTTGCAGTGGCCAAGGTTCCAAACACTCAGGGGGGGGGGGGGGTCGGGGATATTTTGATGCATGCCGAATTAGAGATTGACACGGTCACTTTGGTGCATCTCCACAATGGTGAACCGTATGATAGACGATTTTTGTCGTCCAAATAGCCGCCTCTGCTCGCTCGGGTTCATGGCCCAATTCCAAGTATGGTCTCTGAATAAACTACAACGTGAAAAAAAATTAATTACAAATTAGAGAAGATGGTTTATTTTACAATTATAGTTAGATAATGGAAAGTTTTAGTGGTATTACATCTTGGGGTCGAAGTCAATCCAAGAGTTGGCGGTAAAAAATTATTTTGTTTACATGCGTTTTGCTGTAATCCAACCCAGTTGCATTAAACTTAAAGTCATCAAAAAATAAAGATCAATATAGTTACAATTAATAATAGAATAAATACACTAAACGAAATAACATCATTAACTTACCTTGACGCGTAAGGGAAGATGTATATGTGCGGGTTTTCAGGGGCTAATAGTGGCATTCTCCACCATCTCCATGCTTGTAGCAAGAATGCACATCCATAAAATGTACAACTATTTTTTTTTTTTTTGCATTTTTGCACAAGGAGCTGTAGAGGTAAGCCAACACTGCAGAACCCCAACTATACGTCTTGATTTCATCAATGTCCTCAAGCAAAGACAAGTACATAAAATTTACACTATTCCCCGTGCCTTCGGGAAATAGTAACTTACCAAATTATAACATAATATACATTCTAGCTTTAATTATTTTTTCTTCTTCGGTCGAAAACTGATCCAACGTAACTGCGTCATAACGTTCTTGAAGGACTGATAGCTTAATACCTTGGCCCATCCCTCTTTCTCGGCCCTCACCCTCAATTAAATCTATACCCAGCATTTGCTCGGATAGAGTATTGGGTTGTTGGACATTTCCATACATTGCTTTTCCATTTATTTAGAGACCCAATAACATGTACACGTCCTCTAGCGTGACGGTACATTCACCCGTTGGAAGGAGAAAAGTATGAGTCTCGGGCCTCCAACGCTCACACAATGCCAATATAAATTTAGTATCGATTATAGTATGTACTAAATTTATTACGTACCCAAATCCCGCACGTTTAATATAAGACACAATTCAAGGGTCGGGAGCATCTATCGAGTGTGCACGGGTCCGAAATCTAGTGAAATCCTTTAAAAAAATTATTGACCTATAAATATTTGATTACCTTAATAAATAAATAATTGAATTGAGTAAACATAAACTTACGTATTTGGAAATGTTTGCAATAGTTCCCCGGTGTTCTTGACCATAGTTAGAAGAGACATGTTTTCAGGAGTTACCGACTATTTGCTCTGAAGAAAACTGTTTGGTGATGCCGAAAATGAACAAGAATCACCACCTATTTATAACCAAATTCACACAATAAATACATATAAATAAATTTGACAAGACAAGTGCATGTAATGTTGAAATACTTACACGATGCAAGTCGCCAGGCCCACTAGCAACTACTCTCAAATTTTCATTGCTATCGCCACCCCCTGGCGCCTACTCTCAATTTTTTAATGTTGTCGCCACCCACACTGGCGACTTGCTGCATGCGTAAAAGACATGCATGGGTCAGTCTGAATGCATGCAAAATGGGAAGGCTAGTGTGTAAGAGATTCCATAGGTGTTCAGCAAGCATGCATAAGTCTTGTCCAAATTGATTCTTGCATGTATTATTTTCTCCACCTAATGTCTTGCATGCATGATATTTATACACCACTTCTCACAAATATTAACACATATTTTTAAACTACTTCATTTTAGTAACCAAATATTTTTTCATAAAAAAGTATGGCATCCACCCCACAATACAAAGTTCCGGCTCACGTGAATGGTGAGACCTACCACTTTAGAAACACTAATTCCACACATTTTTCTCTAAATAGAAGAGCAGATTTCTCGTATCTAAAAAAGAAAATCGAGTCCAAAATTAGAGAACCAGTCTCTCAAATTTTTATCAACAACAATATGTTCAACCTAACAACTCGGTCAGGTTTTATCAATCACAGATACAAACTGACATAGAGGTTCAAAACATGTTCCTTAACCATGAGTATTATGGTTATGATTATTGTTGAATAGTATATTCAAGGCAAATATTTTTGTATCGTATCCACAGAGATTGGGTGATATTACCGCCGTTCTATAGTTACTATCGCTTTAAGTTCAAATTGTAACAAAGTTGGTTTGAGTTGAGTTTCTATTTTTCTAATCAAAAGATAAAATGAGCAATATAAAAAGACTTGTTTCAATAATAAAAGAATGACAAGATTGGTTTTGGTTTCACTATCCCTATCTTCTATGTGACTTTAGCAACCAATGTATAACTTCAATAGTAATGAAAATGTTCAAGTATCCTCTCAACAACATTTATGTCTAAATGAAGTTGTGATGGTTAGCATATCAATCTTTAGACGGTCTCTCCATCTAACTATCAATAAACTAATCTTGAATGTTTGATACAAATAGAAAAGTAGTGAATAAACCTATCTCTACAATTTATTCACCACATGAGAAAATGTTTTAGACCAAGATTTGAAATACATTTCTCAACTATAATCCAAATCTAAATATAAAAGATAGAACAAAAACATCAATCTATTTCAATATCAATGAAGTTCATACAAAAATTCTAAAGAAGATACATAGTCAACAAGGATAGCTACTACCTCCAATCCTGTCAAAGAGGGATTTAGCTACTCATCACCATGGCTGCTAGCAAAAGGTATGGAGAAGAAACTATGAACATCAATCTCTCACAAAGGTGCAAGCTTTCTCTCTAGAACCCTAAGCCTTTGAATGTTTGGTCTAATGATATGATAACTTTTGGTTATGTTTTTCTATTCTAAAAAAATAACCCCAATTCGTACCGACTTTTCATATTCAAAAGATAAGCCTTCACTCATGACAAGTGGCAAACAAATAAAAAGAACAAGTTCTGAATCGCCGTGTTCGCGGCGCCAAGATGGTTTGCGGCGCAAACTGAGTTTATTTTGCCACATCAAATTCAATTCAAAACTGAACTTGGTTTGGATTCTTCAGGTCGCGTCGCCAAGGTAGTTTACGGCGCGAACTGGCTTTGTCAGCACTCCTTTTGCTATTTCAAGTCTTCATGCAATTCATCTTCATTTCCTATGATCTTCAAACCTTTTCAAAAACACTACAAAACTAACAAACATGTGACATAACAATTCAAATAAACCTAAAATCAACAAAATTGCAAATTTACTAAATTGTATGAATAAAAGTGTGATTATTGAGTGAAAAGTGATTAAAGGGACCAAAAACAATATATGAAAATCAATAGTATTTGGTCCCTAACAACTCTCCCCAACTTACCATTTTGTTTGTCCATAAACAAAAATTCACAAGAAGCAACCAGAGCAACACAACAAGAGAATGATGACAAGATGACCGAACACTAAAATGGCTCAAAAGTATAAGTCCATTCAAAGTACACCTACCACAATGTTAAAACAAAGCATGAGAAAAAATGATGGTAAAGTGCAAATTATTATCAAGAAATTCCAACAAGACATGTCAAAATTGAATCAAACCTACACACACATCATTGTGATGATGAATACAAGAGATTTTACTTTCACTCATCCGGACATTTAGATCAACAACAACTCAAATCATGCGTTCACCACAACAAGTTCAAAAATTATGTGCAAAGTGAAAATCAAGAGGGCTTTCATAGGTTGTAATGTGGCTTGGGTTACAAAGAAAGGGTGTTATTAGAGGGAAATTATACAAAAATGCCTATCCTAAGAGAGCATTTCAATCAATTCACTTAACAATAACACTTGATTGAATCCCCCTTTCTTTTCTTTTTTTTTTTTTTCATTATTTTTCAACAACACATATCGGGAGCGATTTTATTTCTTTTTCTTGCTTCATTATTCCAAAATGTGTTGTTCTTTTCTTATTACCACAAAACTCATAAGTACCACTTTTTCATAATTTTTCAATTAACTCTCCCCAACTTTAGGATTCAAACCATAATAGATACAACAATGCTCCCTACATGGACATAAGCAAAAGACACAATTGCAACCATTGTGGATGAAGGTTTTAATGAACAAAAGAAATTAGGATTCATCTACCAAACATATTTAATAATCACATGAATCCTAATATAAGCTCAAAGGGGTTAACTAAGGATCACTCCTCACAAGGTTAATTGATTCAACTTTTTGGCCAAGTGGTTTTTCTCAAATTCAAACAATGCCTCTATCACTTTCACACTTTTTCACAAACAAGAATAATGCATGGTTTAGCATGATAAAAATGAGTTGAAATAAATTTCGGTATCCCACATTTAGTGCACAATGGAAAGCTTCTTCACAATTGGTTAAGTTCTAAATTTTGATTCAAAAATGACATGTGACTCAAGGAATTTATGCTAAGTAATTTACACACACAGTCAACTAACCATGTTAAGTCTAGAAAGTGATAAAAGTGTACCTTAATTTGCTTTGATACCGATTTTCATCATTGCCACTCGAAGTGTTCACACATCAACTCTTGTTCGCCCCATTGGTTCCTCAAGCTTCTCTTTGCAACAAGAACAATTAAACAAATTTTTTGAAAAGTTGGGTTAATCAATTTCCAACCAAACACACAATTAAACTACAATAAATAAAATGCAATTGTAAAGATGTTCACATGGTGAAACGAGAGCCACCATAAAGTACACAATTAAAAATAAAAAAACACCAAAGTGATGTTTTCAAAAGTACAACCATAATTAACAAAACAAAACAAAAAATAAAACTAAAATAAACTACAAAAGTGCTACAACACAACTTCAATCTTCCTCTTCCTCACCGCCATCAACGGTCCCGATCACATCTTCCATTGTATCGTCCTCATTTCCGGTACTGCTGCCTCCTGCACCCCCCATGAAAGGTGGCCTGCCCACAGGCCAATTAGCGTATGCGTCATACTCCGCTTCCAAAGAGGTGCGTTGAAACTGTTTAGACAATGTCTGCACCAAGAACCGGTTTGATCTTTGAGTCGCCGCAAAGTTGTCCGCACAAAAGTTGGCAAATGCCATGTGGTCAAAAGCCGGTGCTCGACCACCTCTTGAACTTGAAGAGGATGCTCCGCCTTTTTTGCTTTTCTTTGCTAACCCTTCACAAAACCTGCTCACAAGAGTTTCATTAATAACACTAGTGATTTTTAAATGTGCCTCACTTGGTACACCCACCCTTGCATTGAAACAAAGTCCCATGATTAGACCGGGGTAGATAAGGACACCGGCTTTGCCTCCGTGTCTTGTTCCCATAACTGTTACCCTCCTCATCTCTTCAGAGATGATACTGGCCAAATCAATTTGTACTCCATACAAAATGCAAAACAACATGTATCCTACTTCGAGTGAGACATGTGTCGTGTGAGTTCTTGGCCTAATGTTGTGCAACACCACCACTAGCAAAGCCTTAACCTCTACTTTAAGATCCTCTCTTTTCCAGCTTTTTGGCAACCCCGCCTCATTCAACTCATAAGTCTTTCCTTCAAGACATAAGGCCTCACTAACGACTTGAACGTTCCAATCATTAGTGAGATACCTTCTGTGGTACTCACTTCTCACTCCTTCGGCTAACTCCAATGGGGAACCTAAATATTCATTGATAGCATTCCTCCTAATGGAGATGGTCCTTCCCCCCACCACTGTTTTGTACAAAAACTCTACACCTTCTTCTTCCGCAATGGCGTTCGCATAGAATTCGCGAATGATGTCGTAATTGATCTCAGCTACCGGCTCACATATCTTTCCCCATTTTAGCGTTTCCAATGTCCGAACCAAATCTCTCATGGGACCATCCGGCTTGAATCTGACAAACCGTTTGCGGCTTAAATTTGGCCTTGCTTCTGTTGCTCCGCAGACAGTTTGTCAGATTCAAGCCGGATGGCCCCATGAGAGATTTGGTTCGGACATTAGAAACGCTAAAATGGGGAAAGATATGTGAGCCGGTAGCTGAGATCAATTACGACATCGTTCGCAAATTCTATGCGAACGCCATTCTGGTAGAAGAAGGTGTAGAGTTTTTGTACAAAACAGTGGTGAGGGGACAGACCATCTCCTTTAGGAGGAATTCTATCAATGAATATTTAGGTTCCCCATTGGAGTTAGCCGAAGGAGTGAGAAGTGAGTACCACAGAAGGTGTCTCACTAATGATTGGAACGTTCAAGTCGTTAGTGAGGCCTTATGTCTTGAAGGAAAGACTTATGAGTTGAATGAGGCGGGATTTCCAAAATGCTGGAAAAGAAAGGATCTTAAAGTAGAGGTTAAGGCTTTGCTAGTGGTGGTGCTGCACAACATTAAGCCAAAAACTCACATGACACATGTCTCACTAGAAGTAGGATACATGCTGTTTTGCATTCTGTATTGAGTACAAATTAATTTGGCCAGTATCATCTCTGAAGAGATGAGGAGGGTAACGGTTATGGGAACAAGACACGGAGGCAAATCCGGTGTCCTTATCTACCCCGGTCTAGTCATGGGACTTTGTTTCAATGCAAGGGTGGGTGTACCAAGTGAGGTACATTTAAAAATCACTAGTGTTATTAATGAAACTTTTGTGAGCAGGTTTTGTGAAGGGCCAGCAAAGAAAAGCAAAAAAGGCGGAGCATCCTCTTCAAGTTCAAGAGGTGGTCGAGCACCGGCTTTTGACCACATGGCCTTTGCCAACTTTTGTGCGGACAACTTTGCGGCGACTCAAAGATCAAACCGGTTCTTGGTGCAGACATTGTCTCAACAGTTTCAACACACTTCTTTGGAAGCGGAGTATGACGCATACGCTAATTGGCCTGTGGGCAGGCCACCTTTCATGGGGGGTGCAGGAGGCAGCGGTATGGGAAATGAGGACGATACAATGGAAGATGTGATCGGGACCGTTGGTGGCGGTGATGAAGAGGAAGATTGAAGTTGTGCTGTAGCACTTTTGTAGTTTATTTTAGTTTTATTTTTTGTTTTGTTTTGTTAATTATGGTTGTACTTTTGAAAACATCACTTGTTGGTGTTTTTCGATTTTTAATGGTGTACTTTATGGTGGCTCTCGTCTCACCATGTGAACATCTTTACAATTGCATTTTATTTATTGTAGTTTAATTGTGTGTTTGGTTGGAAATTGAATAACCCAACTTTTCAAAAAATTTGATTAATTGTTCTTGTTGCAAAGAGAAGCTTGAAGAACCAATGGGGCGAACTAGAGTTGATGTGTGAACACTTCGAGTGGCAATGATGAGAATCGGTATCAAAGCAAATTAAGGTACACTTTTATCACTTTCTAGACTTAACATGGTTAGTTGATTGTGTGTGCAAATTGCTTAGCATAAATTCCTTGAGTCACATGTCATTTTTGAATCAAAATTTAGAACTTAACCAATTGTGAGGAAGCTTTTCACTGTGCACTAAATGCGGGATACCGGAATTTATTTCAACTCATTTTTATCATGCTAAACCATGCATTATTCTTGTTTGCGAAAAAGTGTGAAAGTGATAGAGGCATTGTTTGAATTTGAGAAAAACCACTTGGCCAAAAAGTTGAATCAATTAACCTTGTGAGGAGTGATCCTTAGTTAACCCCTTTGAGCTTATATTAGGATTCATGTGATTATTAAATATGTTTGATAGATGAATCCTAATTTCTTTTGTTCATTAAAACCTTCAACCACAATGGTTGTAATTGTGCCTTTTGCCTATGTCTATGTAGGGAGCATTGTTGTATCTACTATGGTTTGAATCCTAAAGTTGGGGAGAGTTAATTGAGAAATTATGAAAAAGTGGTACTTATGAGTTTTGTGGTAATAAGAAAAGAACAACACATTTTGGAATTATGAAGCAAGAAAAAGAATTAAAATCGCTCCCGATATGTGTCGTTGAAAAATAATGAAAAAGAAAAAGAAAAGAAAATGGGATTCAAGCAAGTGTTATTTGTTAAGTGAATTGATAGGAATGCTCCCTTAGGATAGACATTTTTGTATAATTTCCCTCTAGTAACACCCTTTCTTTGTAACTCAACCCACATTACAACCTATGAAAGCCCTTTTGATTCTCACTTTGCACATAATTTTTGAACTTGTTGTGGTGAACGCATGATTTGAGTTGTTATTGATCTAAATGTCCAGATGAGTGAATGTAAAACCTCTTGTATTCATCATCACTATGATGTGTGTGTAGGTTTGATTTAATTTTGACATGTCTTGTTAGAATTTCTTGAGAATAATTTACACTTTACCATCATTCTTTCTCATTCTTTGTTTTAGCATTGTGGTAGGTGTACTTTGAATGGACTTATACTTTTGAGCCATTTGAGTGTTCGGTCATCTTGTCATCATTCTCTTGTTGTGTTGCTCTGGTTGCTTCTTGTGAATTTTTGTTTAGGGACAAACAAAATGGTAAGTTGGGGAGAGTTGTTAGGGACCAAATAGTACTGATTTTCATATATTGTTTTTGGTCCCTTTAATCACTTTTCACTCAATAATCACACTTTTACTCATACAATTTAGTAAATTTGCAATTTTGTTGGTTTTAGGTTTATTTGAATTGTTATGTCACATGTTTGTTAGTTTTGTAGTGTTTTGAAAAGGTTTGAAGATCATAGGAAATGAAGATGAATTGCATGAAGACTTGGAATAGCAAAAGGAGTGCTGACAAAGCCAGTTCGCGCCGCAAACTACCTTGGCGACACGACCTGAAGAATCCAGACCAAGTTCAGCTTTGAATTGAATCTGATGTGGCAAAATAAACTCAGTTTGCGCCGCAAACCATCTTGGCGCCGCAAACACGGCGATTCAGAACTTGTTCTTTTAATTTGTTTGCCACTTGTCATGAGTGAAGGCTTATCTTTTGAATATGAAAAGTCGGTACGAATTGGGATTATTTTTTGAGAATAGAAAAACATAACCAAAAGTTATCTTATCATTAGACCAAACATTGAAAGGCTTAGGGTTCTAGAGAGAAAGCTTGCACCTTTGTGAGAGATTGGTGTTCATAGTTTCTTCTCCATACCTTTTGCTAGCAGCCATGGTGATGAGTAGCTAAATCCCTCTTTGACAGGATTGGAGGTAGTAGTTATCCTTGTTGACTATGTATCTTCTTTAGCACTTTTGTATGAACTTCATTGGTATTGGAATAAATTGATGTTTTTGTTCTATCTTTTATATTTAGATTTGGATTATAGTTGAGAAATATATTTCAAATCTTGGTCTAAAATATTTTCTCAAGTGGTGAATAAATTGTAGAGATAGGTTTATTCACTACTTTTCTACTTGTATCAAACATTCAAGATTAGTATATTGATAGTTAGATGGAGAGATCGTCTAAAGATTGATATGCTAACCATCACAACTTCATTTAGACATAAATGTTGTTGAGAGGTTACTAGAACATTTTCATTACTATTGAAGTTATACATTGGTTGCTAAAGTCACATAAAAGATAGGGATAGTGAAACCAAAACCAATCTTGTCATTCTTTTATTATTGAAACAAGTCTTTTTATATTGCTCATTTTATCTTTTTATTAAAAAAATAGAAACTCAACTCTAACCAACTTTGTTACAATTTGAACTTAAAGCGATAGTAACTATAGAACGACGGTAATATCACCTAATCTCTATGGATACGATACAAAAATATTTGCCTTGAATATACTATTCAACAATTATCTGGAGTTGTGCATATTTTGCGACAAAACAATTTGCTCCAACACTATGTACAACTCCAGATAATCATAACCATAATACTTATGGTTAAGGAACATGTTTTGAACCTCTATGTCAGTTTGTATATGTGATTGATAAAACCTGGCCGAATTGTTAGGTTGGACATATGGTTGTTGGTAAAAAAATTGAGAGTCTGGTTCTCTAATTTTGGACTCGATTTTCTTTTTTAGATACGAGAAATCCGCTCTTTTATTTAGAGAAAAACATGTGGAATTAGTGTTTCTAAATATGTGTTAATATTTTTGAGAAGTGGTGTATAAATATTGTAATACGGTGAACTGACTTTTTATCGATCGAAATGTCGCGGTAAGCAAGAGTCGCCACCGACTTTTATTTTATCCAAACAATATTCGGAAAGGCAAAAAGAAACAGAAAAAAAACCTTTTTTAAAGAAATCTAAGTTCGGGGGGTAATTTATGCAAAGGGAAGGTGTAAGGCACCCTTTAATCCATGGTTTTCCATGGGCTCTTAATTGCTTTGCTTGCTCGTTTTCAGAAAATGTAGATGAAAGAGGAAAAATGGACTTTAGCTCGTAAATGAGCGTAGCCAGTTTTTTTTGAAGAATTTTGAGAAAGAATATAGAAAATTGAGCATTGCAAGGCAATTAGGGGCAATTACCTGAAACTCAGATGATAGGTCTCTTTTTAGCCTTTCAGAATGAAAGGGTCTATCCTTGCCATAAGAGGGCAGGAAGCCTTTCGTTTGGAGGTTGAAGGGTCATCGAAGCATCCTTTGCCATAAGACTGTCCCATGCCATAGAAGGGCAGGTAGTCTAAGGCAAGGATCAGAATAAGCCATTTCGTAGGCAGCCAGAAGATACCTCAGCCTTTTTTCGTGGGCAACTTCCGAGGGTCGAGGTCATATTGTGTATCGAAGGCAGCATCATTTAGGGTCGTATGACCTTTAGTATTCGAGGCAACATGGCTGAGGTATCTTCGAATTCGAGGAACGTGGCTTATTCTGCAAAAACACAAAGGCAACAGGCAACAAGGCAACAAGGCAAACAGGCAACAAGGCAACAAGGCAACAAGGCAACAAGGCAACAAGGCAGCAGAGAGGTTACCCCAAAAGTGTGTGTGGGTGCAACAATCATGTGATTATATTCAGAAAATTATCTTATAATTAACTATCTAAATTGATTTAAGGCTTGCACTCCCTAAGATTACTAACCACACAATAATATAAACAGTAATAATGGGGAAGGGAAATTGTAACCAGCGGAGGAGAGGGGAATTGAAACCAGCGGGATATAATTAAAAACAGAAAATATAATAGTTTAGGGTTTTAGGGTTACCGATACTCGTAGCTTTGGCAATTGACAAACCCTGAAGATTTGGAAAAGGAAGAATAAACAGAAAAATGGATGAGTGCATTATCGATTCAAATGATAATTGGGGTTAACCCTAATCAATAACAATAACAATAAAAGAAAAAGAGTAAAAGAAACTTAGCTTCGATTGATGAAGGTTGATGGGCAAAGGTTTGCCTTGAGCCTTAAGCATTGACCCTGACCATTTAAAGAATTGGAAAAAAATAGAAAAAAGTAAGTGTAGGAGAAGTTCAGTTAGCAAGGGCACTAAACCCTGATTAAATAAAGTAATAGGTAAATAAATATTTGAATAAGGGAGGTTAAGAACTTAGCTTCGTTCTTTTGACGTGGCGCATAGTCGGAGGTAAAATCCTGTTGCTAATCCTGAAAAGCAATGCACAAAGAAAAGATTTTATTTTTCAGTGTATTATTAATCCTGGTTAAGATTCAAATGGAATATAAGGATAAATCAATTTAATTAATTATTGGTCTTGCGACCTAATTAATTAAATCGAGGCGAAAAACTAAATTGAGTAAAAAGTAATTTTTTTGGAATTTTTAGAATTAAAAGAAAATACACATAAATTTTTAAAGATTTAATGGTAAATTAAAATAAATAAAGTCATTTAAACAAATATTAAAAGGGAAACAATTAAATAAATAAATTAGATAAATAAACATATAAAAGGTTTTTATGAAATCTTATATAGTTTTTATGTATAAAAATAAAATTAAAAATAAAAACAATCATATATATATATATATTATAAATAAGATAAAAAGGTTGTGCAATAAAAAATTAAAAAAATTAGAAATTACTTAACTTTTGATCGTGTGTGGGTTGGCTGGGTGTCCATATAATGATCTTTGGATCCTGGTACGTCCGATCCAAGGCGCTAGTAATCCAAGGGTTGAATTTTGAGGGTGCACAGCAAATCTTGTGAATGAGGCGCATGGGATCAGAATGAAATATGTGTTGAAAAATAAACGCGAGGACCTGGGGATCGAACCGGCTCCCCCAAGGTTCCACAAGGCGCCTCTTACCATCCAGCCAAGCTCTTTGTTTTGTTTATGATTCGCCTTCAGAACAAGATAAAGAAGAACAAGAAAAATAAAAAGAAAAAGAGCGCGCGAATTCAAACGGGCGAATGACTCCACGCCACGTCTTCATCTTCCTCAGAAAACCTGCAACTGGCCTCTTAACTTTGCTACGAATTAGCTATGACTTTGTTCATAGCCAATTCACCTGCAACAACGAAAACCTCATGCAAGCACCATAAATTTATCGCGAATATGCTAACATGATCGTCCAGCCTTTACGGATATAATAGGCATCATAGTTCTTCCCAATTTTACCTATATTGGAAAACCCTAATTCGAAAGCTTCGAACCCTACCATGGTGAAACTTGTTCTAGGCACAGATTCTCCAATTAAATTATCCAGAAACCTCATATATACTATCACGAACACGAATATGCAATCGAAACATGTTAAAGATGCGTGAATTAAGAGAATCGATCAAAGGAAAGTGAGTGCAAACCGTGACGGATTTGAGAAGATTCTGAACGTGTTCCTTGCGTGTGAGGATTGGAATCCCTTCAGTGAACACCAAGGAACGTTTTGGAATGCTTGCCCTGCTTTGAATTGGCCTTAAACTCCAAAGATGATTTTGAGTTTTTCTTGAATTTTTGCTCCGGATTTGAAACTCTTTGACTGCCGAAAAAAATCCTCCCTTAGGGTCTGCACTTGTCATGTATTTATAAAGGTTGATTAGGGTTGATAATTTGTGAGGAAATCCCAATGAATCTTTGATTTGCAATTTGGTAAAATATGATTGAAATTATGTTTCTAAATATGATTCAAATCCCATCTTTTTCTACCAATTAGCCTTTGCACGAATTTTGTATGATTATTGGATATTATTTGGATTGATGATGATTGAAATTGAAGGAAAATCAAATTTTTGATTATTTTCATATTTTATGCAATTAAATCATGATTTAAAAGAATTAAAATCATAAATAATTGATAAAAATTATGAAAAATAAAAGGTCTTTGTTTTTGTCACGTGGATGGGCTTATAATGAGGATGAAGCAACAATAATGCAAGCCCATTTAGAAACATTTGGAATTTTAGGCTTTTTCCTCTTTGTACCCATTTGAAAAATAAGTGAACTTGTATACCACGCCATTTCTCCATATCTCAATATTTTTTCAAGATTGTAGACTTTTTGGAAACCTTAAAGAGTCTTCTAGCCAGTGTCTTTGGTCTCATATCAAAATTATTCTCCATTTTCATTTTATGTCCTTTTGAAAAAAATGTCTTTTTGTTGACTTTTGAAAAGGACCTATAATGTATGAAGCCATATCTCTTAAACCATTGACCTATGAGCTCTGATTCTTGGACCATTGGATAGAGGAATGAATTCCCTTCAAAATAAGCTTTAGTGGGAATTTTTCTGATGAGGTATGAATATTTGGTGAATTTTTCAAAGTTTGATTGACTTTTTTCAGCTCATGCCCAAAATAGTAACTTTTGACTTTTGACTCTTCTGATGTTTCCTTGCATCATTATGATCAACCCTTGATCACATAATGATTTTAGGATTATGGGGATGTTGCTGACCTTATGGAACCACTTTGAGCCCTTGATTCAGTGATTTTTCTTTGAATGATCCAAACCCTAATTCAGAGCCTTTGTATAGGAGAGTGTGTTTTGGAGCTTTATGTCTTGATTTTGAGATTGCATATGAGAAATGGTATGGGCAAATTTTGGGGTATGACAAATATCATGCATGCAAGACATTAGGTGGAGAAAATAATACATGCAAGAATCAATTTGGACAAGACTTATGCATGTTTGCTGAACACCTATGGAATCTCTTACACACTAGCCTTCCCCTTTTGCATGTATTCAGACTGACCCATGCATGTCTTTTAAGCATGCAACAAGTCGCCAGTGTGGGTGGAGACAACATTGAAAAATTGAGAGTAGGCGCCAGGGGGTGGCGATAGCAATGAAAATTTGAGAGTAGTCGCCAGTGGGCCTAGCGAATTGCATCGTGTACGAATTTCAACATTGCATGCACTTGTCTTGTCAAATTTATTTATATGTATTTATTGTGTGAATTTGGTTATAAATAGGTGGTGATTCTTGTTCATTTTCGGCATCACCAAACAGTTTTCTTCAGAGCAAATAGTCGGTAACTCTTGCAAACATGTCTCTTCTAACTATGGGTCAAGAACACCGGGGAACTATTGCAAACATTTCCAAATACATAAGTTTATGTTTACTCAATTCAATTATTTATTTATTAAGGTAATCAAATATTTATAGGTCAATAATTTTTTTAAAGGATTTCACTAGATTTCGGACCCGTGCACACTCGATAGATGCTCCCGACCCTTGAATTGTGTCTTATATTAAACGTGCGGGATTTGGGTACGTAATGAATTTAGTACATACTATAATTGATACTAAATTTATATTGGCATTGTGTGAGCGTTGGAGGCCCGAGACTCATACTTTTCACCTTCCAACGGGTGAATGTACCGTCACGCTAGAGGACGTGTACATGTTATTGAGTCTCTCAATAAATGGAAAAGCAGTGTATGGAAATGTTCAACAACCCAATGCTCTATCCATAATGTCCTTCAATTTAAAATTGTTTACACTTATAAAAGATTAAAATAGTAAAAGTTTAAGCATTCAATTAATTACTCTATAGTTCTCATTTGACACTTTTTCAACTTTCACTTTCTTTCATTTTCCATCTTTCAATCACCATCTCATTTTTCTTTTTCACATTAATTTTTTTTATTTCTTTCTTTTTCTCATTTTATTATTTTATCTTTTCTGTTAAATTATAATTTCTTGTGTCAAAAAGATTTGATTTGATTTAAAAGTGTTGGAACAGTTTGTTGCACACAGATTTGATTTAGATTTAAATTAAATAGATTTGATTTAGATTTAAAATAGATTAGATTTGATTTAGTTCTAAAATAGGTATTTTGGGCTTTTATAGTTTTGGGTTTTTGCTTAGGGAGCAAGCTAACCTAAATCTATAAATTTGCCCATCATATTCCAAGATATTTTGACTCAACTGACTCTCAATTGCTCAAGACAATATATGAACTGAGCACACTTACTCCCTCCTAAGCAACAAGATCCAAAATTAGGGTTTCTGATTTAATCAAGGAAAATCAACTTCTGATGACTCAAGTGAGCTCCATGGCTTCTCATATGGTTCAAAGCATACTCATGCCAAATGTCAAGCCCTGATTCAAAGGATTGCTCAGTCAATGGCCCAAATGATCAATAATCGACTAGTTGACCTAAAAGTCAAACTATGGTCAAACTACAGTCAAAGCTCCTGATTTTTTTATCATCATTTGATCAAGATTTGATCATGATTCATCAATAAAAGATCAGAAATCAACAAAAGTCCAGGTTACTAAATTAGGGTTTCTAGGAGAAAGTCAACCCAACTTTGACTGATCATAATTTTCACATGGTGCGTCAGAAATTTGCCAACCAAAGCCTATTTTGAAGGAAATTGAATTCTCTACAACTTTGTCTCTCACGTGCCAAGGCTAGAAATGCTTCATTTAAGAGATATGGATCAAAACATTATAGATCCTTTTTGAATGTCAACCAAAAGCAGTTTTTTGTCAAAGCCCGTATCATCAAGATAAAATCCTCAAATGGAAAAAAGCTTCCAAAGTGGCTTATAGAGGACATCTTGAGGTTTCCAAAAAGTCCTAGAACTCTTCCATATCTTAAAAAATGAGAGAGATATGTCTTGCAAATGAGCCCAATCTTTTTTGACCCAATCTTGATCCACAAGCTATCAAAGATATCCAATCCAACTCCCACAAATTATTGAGTTTTATTTGATTTTATATGGATTTTTCATTCATTTAAAAGTGATATAATTCATGAAAATCAAAGGAAAATCAAAGATTTGATTGGAGATATTATATTGATCAAATTTTAATCATCAATCACACCTTATAATACTTCAAATTTCGTGCTAATTGCAGATTGGTAAGATTGGATCAAAATTGACCAAATTTGGAAAGTTTTATGACTCATATTTTTCAAGATTGCAATCATGGATTCCAAGAGATTTAATCCTATTTTGTTGACCTAAATACAAGTGCTATAAGTATCAAACCTATTCAGATGGCAGAGGGAGGATTCACAAGGTTTTGGCAGCCTTAGGAGACCATAACCGAGTTCATCAAAACTCGAAAAAAAATCAAAAGTGTTCTTGGATTTTAAGATCGATTCAAGTCATTTTAAGGAGTCTAATACGTTCCTGGGAGATCATTGAAGGAATCCCTATCATTCACGAAGGCTGAAACCATCCCTGAACCGGTACCATTAAGCTTCACGGTTTGCAATTTTTTCATGTTTCGATTATGGTGATTCATGCATTATGAATGCGTTTCGATTGTATGTTTGTGCTTATAATGATGTTTTAAAGCTTTCTGGATAGCTTAATTCATGTTTAGTTGCAGATTGACGAATCCACCATGGTTAGGGTTCATGAACCTTGAAATTGGGGACTGGTTATTAGAAGCCAAATTGGTCCGAATGAACGACGATTTCGCGCTCAGGGGCTAACATATAGTTGATATGGGTTATTTTTTTGTGTTTATTGATGCGTGTTTACAGGTTTTGAGATTGAAGATCTATGGCCACACAGAAAAACCGTTGCCAAAGGTGTCTGCGTTTTTAAAAAAAAATTCCACGAAGAAGAAGCATTCTGGGCGCGGATTTATTTTGATTCAAATTCTTTTAATGTATTTCTATTATATTAATATAGCGGCACATTATTATCAACTAACGAAGCTGGTACAGATGACAAGGTGTGTTTTGGATCATTGACAAGCGCAGGGGCCTGGGTTCGATCCCCAGGTTAGACCATTATTTTTTTACTTGTAAACCTTGCAGATCCAGTGTGTATGAGACGCACACCCCCACCATGGACACTCAGCGCTTCACCAACAGATGAATAGCTCTCCACAGTACACCCTCCTGGAGGCGCCACACCTAAACAAAGCTAAGTTCTTGCTTTTTATTTTTATTTTTAATCTTTATTTCTCTTATTTGTTTTTTTTTATATAATTACTGTAAAATTGTTTTTTTCACTACAACTAAAAGCAATTTAGGTTTATAAATTAGTATTTTAGGTTTTCATATAAAACTTTGTAATTAGTTCTTTTAATTTGTTATTATTAATTTTATTTTAATTAATTAAATATAGTTTTTAGGTTAAATAACTAGATAATTAATTTAAATTAGTTTAAATAATTAGGTTTAATAATTAATCAATTTAAATAAATATTAGGTTAATTAGTTAATTATATTTTAGGCTAAATAAATCAGGTTTAGATAATTTAATCAAATTAGTTTTTTAAAGGTTTTTGATCAAAATAATTTTAGGCGCTAACCCTAGTTTGAGTTTTTAACCTGCTTCGTTCTATTAACCATGATTAACTTTTGTTTCATTCGGGGTTTACCTTTTTATTTGTTTGCCTAAACTATTACAATTTTAATTTTTGATCTGTTACGTTACAATTGTTGAGGTCTTTAATGCACTAAACATTTCTCTTCTTTGTGTCTAATTTTTAGGATTAGCCAAGATCCTTCGGCCACGCGCCACAACAGATCAAAAAGATAAGTTTTCAAATCATTCTATTTTATTTTATTTTATTTTTTGCCTTTTGGATTAAAATAGGGTTTGCATCAATCGCCAATGAATCCGTAATACACTCACCCCTTATTATTTTCCTTTTAATTTTCAGAATTGATCGAGGGTTCGAGGAAGATCAAGGCTTTCAAGGATTTTGATTAATTATTGTTCCCTCTTATTTTCTGCCTTCATTTCCCCTTCCCCGCAGGTGTTTATTGTAATAGCGTAGGATTTTAACTGTTTTATTTTCTGCCATGGCTAGTAATTTAGGGAGTGCAAGCCTGTAATTAATCTAGAATAACCTAATTACAAGATAACATCACTGAACTTAACCACGTGATTGTGCACCCACACACCTTTATGGTTACCCCTCATGTTGCCTTATTACCGTTTCCTTGTTGCCTCTAATTATACTAAAAATAGTCAAGTCCCTCGATTCCGAGGATACCTAAAGCAAATGTTGCCCTCAGTTCATAAATCATCGTAAGATCATATGTCCCTTCGAAGTTGCCTTAACGAAAATGATCTTGTCCCTCGATGTTGCCTCGGTTTAAATGATGATTGTCCCAATTGCTAAGGTATCCTCGCCTGTTGCCTAAAAGATCAAATGACTATTATATCCTCCCCTTAGACTACCTGCCCTCTTTATGGCAGGGACAGTCTTATGGCGAACGATAACTCGATGACCCTTCTCATCCAATGAAAAGACTACCTACCCTCCTTATGGTATGGATAGCCTTTTCAAACCGAAAAGCTAAAAGAACTATTTTTATAACTTAAGGGTAATTGCTTTTTAATTGCTTGCTCTTTTTCAAATTCAAATTCAAATCAAAATATTTTCCCACTTCTTTTCAAAAATCAAGTTCAAAAAAGACTACGCTTATTTACAAGCTAAAGTTCTTATTCAAATTTCTATTCACACCCTACTTTTCAAACAATTCAAACATTTTGAAAACAAAGTCAGCTAAGCAATTAAGAGCCCATGGATAACCATGGATACACAGGGTGCTTTAAACCTTCCCTTTGTATAATTTACCCCCCCGAACTAAATCTCTTTTAAAAGGTTTTTTCTGTTCTTTTAGCCTTTCTTTAAATTGGATAAAATAAAAGTCGGTGGCGACTCTTGCTTACCGCGACATTTCTATTAGGACTTGAGAAAATTTTAAAACCTTCTTGTGCATCTTCCAACCATTTGTTGGGTTTGGGTTCCCTTCCTATGTGAAGAAAGACCCAAATATGAATAGTCCATTTGTCTCACTTATTTAAGTGGAGAGTGTCAATTTAGGATCAAGAGAGATAGAGATAAAATAAGGATTCAAAAGAGAGAAAAGAGGGGAGAAACTCATTTTTTCGTTTTTTCTGCATCATTCTGACTAAATCGACGATCCCCGATTCGTTCATCGTCGGATCGAGCTGAAATTTTGTGAGCATTTTTGCAACTCATGTATCTAACTTTTGACCATTCAAAATTTGAATAAAAAGGTTCTGAGCTGAGAGACATGTGCCTTGCGTTGGAGGTGCTGACTTGGGTTATTTTTCAGCTTTTTGATTCTTATTTGAAAGTTTGTGTTTTCTTTGTGATTTGCGGTTGTTAGCACTTGTTTGTGAATCACTTTAAGACTCTCTTGTACCCTCAATTGATTATAGTGGAGCTATTTCTTTGGTCTGGACGACTCGTGATTTTTCTCTCATATTGAGGGATTTTACACGTTAAAAATATCGGTGTTCTTTTGTTTGTTTATTTGTTTGATTTGTCGTCTTATATTTGTTGTTGATCCTCAAGGTTCCTACAAGTTTGAGGAATTCTATATCCGATGCGTATTATTCTTTTATTCTGTCTTAATTTCTCATCAGAGTGGCATCAGATCTCTTGGTTAAGGGTTATTTTACTTGTTTGAATGATAGAGTGAAATACAAAGATGATATTGTTGAATGATTCTAATTACCATTTATGGAAGGGTAAGATGAAATACTTACTATTTATGAAGAAATTTCATTTATTGTTTTTTAGTTCTTCAAAGCCGGATTCTGTGTCTGATGGATAATGGGATTTGGAACATCAACATGCAGTGGTGGTTCTCCCATGCGGCCAGCAGGGGCATATGCTTGGGCTCGGCCCATTCCAATTTTTTTTGTTAGTCATAAAAAAAAAGAAAAAAGAGGGGAAGGAATAAAGAGGAAAAGGTAACGCAAAGTTCATGTCTCTCCGACTCCAACAGTGGTGGTTCCTTCGACCTTCCTCTGACGTTGTCGCCTCCCTCCTCCTCTGTGTCTTATCTTCCTTCCGTCAAAAACTCCTTCTATTTCCTCCTCTCTGCCGCCGCCGCCGTCTTCTCTTCCATAATCCCAAAGCAGCCGCAGGTAAGTTACTAGATTTCAATTATTCTACTTTGTCTAAGTATGTATTTGACCCACCTTCTTCTCTTAATATGCAAAAATCTGGATTATTGAAGTTAGTTGCTAAGCTTATAACTCAAATTTCCAAACTTGCATTCCAGGTGTTTGACAAAATGTCTAACCCACGTTAAGTTTTGATTTTTGGTTTATTAGTGATTGAAGAATTGAGTGATAATGGAAATGATATGAGATAAACTTATAAATATGATTGAACCATAAAAACGTGTTTACAACATCAATGGAATTTGGGCAAGAATTTTGAAGTAGAATAAAGAGTATGAATGTCTTGAAAAAGTCATAAACAATTTTCTTTTCTTTGAAAATGAGCCTTTTAGAGTTGTGTAATTGTGGCATCATACTACTTACTACGTACGAGTTATCAATTTCAATTTGTACTCCTAGTTTTTCTTAAGCATCTTATCGATTTATGTTTGTATCTCCATTTTTCAGTAGTAGTAAGATGTAAGAGTACAAATATAATGACTAATATGACTAAACTTTTTCAAATAATAAACATAAATTTGATTGAGTTTGATTTAGTTAATAAGCAATGTACACTCCTACTTAGAGATATATCAATTGAAAACACTAAAATTTGCTTTGCTACACTTTTGTAACTTCTTTATCTTTTGTTCAAAGATGAATAGATTTTTGGTTGATAGAGAAAATATTGAGAATGTGAATGTTGTGCAACCAGAAGCTGTATTAGAACCACCGCCTAATAACGTGGTTAATGAGTTTAATCCAAATGAGATTGTGCGTGATCCAGGTCGTAGGAAACAAATTAATGAGTAAGCTTCGGATTATTCAAGACCAAGTGAGAAGGGCATATATATATATATATATATATATATATATATATATATATATATATATATATATATATTAAAAGGTCCAATGAAACCAGATTTGCTAACCTATCCTCGTACACAATTTGGAAGTGTCAGTAGAGTATTTAGTAAATCATGGTATAAGAATTATTTTGTCCAGGCTTTATGATTTTTCTGACTCCGCCACTGTCAACATGAGAATCGAACCCTGCACCCTGGGGTTCAAGTACATGTTCAATCCATTCCCACTATTTTTTTGTAACAACTTGAGCCCCTCGAAAGATAATCTTGACACTGCCACCTCACGATCTTCTCTACCCCCCCTCTAATAGAGTTTTTACCTTTTGTGAGAATCGAACCCTGTACCCTGGTAGTGGGAATGGAATGAACATGTGCTTGAACCCCAGGGTACAGGGTTTGATTCCCACAAAAGGCAAAAACTCTACTAGAGAGGGGGTTAGAGAAGATCGTGAGGTGGCAATGTCGGGATTGCCTTGCGAGGGGCTTGGGCTGTTAGAAAAAAATGTTCCTTTTTTTGTAACAGCCCGGGCCCCTCGCAAGGGAATCCCGACATTGTCACCTCACGATCTTCTTTACCCCCTCTCTAGTAGAGTTTTTGCTTTTTGTGGGAATCGAACCCTGTACTTTGGGGTTCAAGCACATGTTCAATCCATTCCCAAGATAAAGTCTTTGTATGCCTTTAAATTAGGGAATAATAAATTGTTCTTGTTGAATAACTTCATAAGTTTGAAGTATAAAGAAGGGACTTCTATTTCAGATCACTTGACAATGAGACACTCCTGAGGCCGAAGATGGCGAAGAGTGGTCGCTGAATTCACATCGGAATGAGAGGGATCCTGAGGGTGTGCATGGATAGAAATGCATGGTTGAAGGAAGGCTTATAAGGATTTATTGGTACTACTTGTATCAACAAGATGCATCTTCTTTTCTATAACCTAACAAATAAGAACTCTATAGTTAAGCGTGATTGACTTGAAGTAATATTTTGATGGGTGATCTTCTGGGAAGTTTCTCAGAAAGCGTGTAAGTGAAGACAAAGCATGCTGAAAAGACTCGTATTGGTTTGTGGGGTCAGTCGATAATTTTGAATGCAGTATGGGGCGTTACAGGAGTTAGTGTAGGAATTAAAGAAACTAGTCTGAATCACCAAGAAACCGTGAGGAAACCCCAAAACAAACTAAACAAGGCGGATAACACACCATTGCAGTGAACAAAACACCTACACGAGGGAGTCACCCAACAAAAAGGGGAAGAGAGCTTTCACATTTGAAGAATCGTCTAAATTCTTGGCTATTCAAATAAGCAATACATTAAAGAGCATTAAAATCATGTATAGCTTAAATCTTATAAATTATCATTTCCTCTCAATATTATCCTTTTAAGTTTTGTTTGGGTTGACGGAATCCGATGGAACGAAGCATGAATTGGAATGATACTCTATTGTTCGAATCATTTAAAAACAGATGGAACAAAGTGAAATAGAGTGGATGAATGTCATTCAATTCCATCACTTATCACCATTTTCCCCTCTGATTTATGCGTAATGAGCAACATGCCTTGTTCCATCCTAAAATTTTCAAACAATATAATAGAATATTCATTTTGCTCGCTCCACTCTATTTTGCTTTGTTCATATTATGATACCCAAACATATCCTTAATCTTAATTAAATAAAATTAAATAAAATAGTTCTACATTTTTTTGGCAAGACCAACTTTCCAATTTATAACTTATAAATGCATATGTTTTAAAAAGATAAATTTGATAGTCCTTATTTTTTTCATGAATTTATCATGTTTAAAAAAGATAAATTTGATAGTCCTTATTTTTGTTTCATGAATTTATCTTTTATTTGATTAGTTTATAGTTTATTTTGATATGATAATTCAAATAATTTTATCTCACACTCTTAGTTTTAAAAAATTAAAATTAATTAAATATATACCAACTTATCAGTTATAAATTAACTTATATAATATGGATAACTGCCTTGATTCCAAATTTCGTTATCTCATGTTTCCGCGGCACTGCAACTGCAACGACTACATCGCCGCCGTCACTGCAGCTGACGTCCAACGACGGCCGATATAGCTCCGCCGGTTGATGACGATCCCTTTCACCGGTCACATTATCACGGCATCATCGTTTACGCGTCAAGCCAAGGTCACTCTCTATTTCCCCCTATTATATATATATCTGTGTATGAGTTTTTCAATTTTTTTTCTTCATTTTCTTGCTTATAGCAATACGAATTCGCACATCTATTGTTCAGTTTATCTGTCAAAAATCGATTTAGAAGCACTGTATTTTTGAAGATTCAATGTTGAATAATGGTTAATTTTACGTAATCGTTAAGATCCTAATTCTTAGGTATACAAATGCTAAAACGAATAGAGCGAAAACATGAAAAATGATATCCTCTTTTACTGCTTTGTTAGGTCATTAGGATACTAGTTTCTGATACTAACCAAAATCTAAATGGGAAAGCAAAACTAATATTGACGCTGAAATCCAATCTATATTAGATGAAGTAACCTTGTCACAAACTTACAATATTCAAGTGAAAAAATATAAATATAGGAATAAAGTTATGACTGGAGCACTGCTCTTGAGGAAGGACCAACTCTTTCACTCTATCGCGCCCTCTATTTCCACAAAATTCCAGTCAGCTTGTTTATTTCCTCTTTCATAAACTCACAGACTCTTATTCATGGGTCTAATTGCATTTTTGCTACAATCTCATAGGCCTTGCATTTCATCCTAACAGAACACAATTCATATTCTGCCCACTTTCTTAATTTATTGCTCGTACAAAAGAAAAAAATGAGAGTGAGAGAGAAACAATATTGGTAGCATCAACGCAATTCTGCAGACTGAATATGAGACCAGTATTCCTTAACAAGCTGCCTGAACATCGATTCTTCTCTCTTCATCAAGCTCATTGGCTCATCATACTCCGCCAGTTTTCCTGTAAACACAGTCAGTGACTTGCTTTTCTTTGAAGAAAACAAGTAAATGATATATCATATTCTTCACTTTTTCTTTATCACTTCAAGTGTGAAAATCAAGCGCCACATATTTTATGTGTTATCTTTTAAGTGATATAGAAGGTCGAAATCTTAAATTAAAAAACCTCATTACCCTCTAACTAGGTGAATGTAACCATAGTCCCTTACTCAACAACAAACATGCTTGGTATGTGTCAGATAAACTCGGTTGTTTTTTAGCCTTACCTTGTTTAGGAGTTAGCATCCGATTATGTAACATCAACATAAAAATGGCTAAGGAGCTATCAGTTAGTTTGCATATAATTGTTAAATGAGATAGAGATAGTGAGGGATAGTAACGCTAAAAAAAACTTACCATCATTTATAGCAAGAACCATAGTGCAATCCATCACAGTTGGTATCCTATGTGCTACTGTGATCACCGTACAATCTGCAAACTCAGCCCTAATGGTTTTCTGCACAATCAGGTCAGTAGAATTATCAATTGATGCAGTTGCTTCGTCCAATACTAATATCCTACTTCTCCTCAAAAGTGCACGCCCCAAACAGAATAACTGCCTTTGTCCCATACTCCAATTTGATCCATCTTCAACAACTGGGTAACCATTTTTCACTTGTCATTAATAAGTTGGAAAAAATACACTTCCAGCCAAGCTATAAGCCTATAACAATGAATCTTGGAAATGTACCTGAAGAGTTTAAGCCTTCTTTTTTCCCTTGGATGACTTCTCGCAATTGACACTTCCCAAGAACCTTCATATTGATCAAGAATTAGTCAACATTTTCTATTCAAAGCAAAGGTAAATAAAATTAAGCTTGTTTTACCTCCCATATCTCTTGATCCGTGTGTTGAGATAAAGGGTCCAAGTTAAATCTTACTGTCCCATTAAAAAGGGTAGGATCCTGAGGTATAATCCCAAGACGTGACCTCAAATCATGAAGACCTATAGATGAGATGTCTATGCCATCAACTACAATTTTTCCTTCCGCTGGTTCCACAAGACGAAATAACGCCCCAATAAGAGTGGACTTCCCACTGCCTGTTCTGCCAACAACACCAATCTTGTGACCGGCTTTAAATGTGCATGTGATCCCATGAAGAACAAGTGGTCCGCCATGTCTGTATCGTATCTGGTATGGACAAGATGCTTAAAATTTTTAAAAAGTATAAACAAACATTTTGACCCCCAAATGTGGGAGGCGATGTCACTGTTGTTTCTGAGTATATCAAAATCACAAAAACATCATTGAGTGTGTTTTCTGTTAGTAATTCCGGAGATCTAACTGATCAATAGAAGAAACATTAGAAGACCAAACTAACTAACAAAAGACACATTCAAGGATCAAACTGACTATCAAAAGATATATATATTTTTAATTCTAATACATTAAAGGACTAATGTGATAATGATTCACACATTCAAAAACCAAAATTATTGAATCCAATTTTAGAATTAGAACCAATTACCTTCAAGTCATTTATTTCTATTGTGCCCGAAGCTGGCCAATTCAAAGGAGGGCGATTTCCTTTTACTATTTCTTCGGCCTCACTTTGTATATGCATATATTGGTTTAGCCTCTCTACTGATATTATGTGATTAGCAAGAATGCATTGACTTTGAATTGCAAATACTAAAGCACTGTTTAGTGATAGGCCATAAGATAGAGCCATTCCAATAATTCCTATAATGAAGGATGATGAAATTTAGAAACTTGCAATAAGATGTTAAGTTACTTTTAGGATAATTACAATAATAGTAATAATTACATTTCAGAGATGATAAAGACCAAATTCTCACCTGAGGGGAAAGTTCCAGGGGGCAGCATAACCAGGCAAAGTGTTGTAGCGGCAAGAACAACCGCACTGATTGTTTCTAACCGTTGGATCAACCACTCGTTTGAGGAAAAACTATGAAAAAAAGCACTAGCATTATTATCAATTAGATCAAGGTTCTTCTCAAACGAACGATCTTCCTCTTCAAAAGCCCTTATTGTTACAGCTCCAGCAACAGTTTCGGCTACATGATTTGCTAAAGAGGATTTTGTTGTGCCATTCAACCGCATTACTTCTTTTGCTGAGGCAAAGTAGTATCTCTGCTCGAAACACAAAAGTACACCTTACAATACTTTCTCTCCAACCGAGAATGGTTTAAATTATATAAAAAACTATTAAAATATTTCCCAATATGCTAACAAATGGTTCAAATTTTAATTTAAAACTTGTGCGTATACTTAAAAAAGAATGTCCATTGGTTACTTAAATTTGATTGCTTTCTTAATATTATTTCACTATTGTGCAATACAGTTTAAAAAGGAATTTGTTTATTACCTGGAGGTGAATAGCAAGATAAACCATTGGTATTGCCACTATCAAGACTTGCCATGTGACAACCGCCAAAACTATAAGATTAGAATAAAGAGATATAGTGCCAATAACAGCAAAACTGAGGCTAAATGGAATGTCAAGATCCACAATACTCATATCAGATGTAACCTGAACACAGAAATAACAATTAGAAAATTATTTCTTCTAGTATGTTCCATAGGAAGAAAAATTATCGTTTATTAAACTTACCCTGCTAAGTACCCTTCCCAACGGTGTAGAGTCATAAAATGACATGGGTGCGCGGAAGAGGGAGTTCATCAATTGTGAAAATAAATCTTTTGATGATTGAAGACCCAAAGTAACCACAAGTTGACATCTGATTAACATGAAAACTGATGAAAAAGCACCAATTAGGAAATAAACTAGAACCAATTGCAATGTGCTGACAAGAGGATTTTCAACTTTGGCAGCCATCCATGAGTTTTGCAATATCTGACAAACCATAAAAATAAGGAAGCAAAGGGAAGCCATAGAGAATACTATATAGCCTTTCATCCGATTTAGATATTGTAAGTAAGGCTTCAATCCCATGTCTCCTTCCCCTCTCTCTTCTTGCTGAATTAATTGATTTCCATTTGGTGCTTTATACTGCTTTAACAGGGAAGCTTGCACACTCTTTATGGAAGTTGAATGTCTTTGGGAAAAAGTAACACTCTCGTGCTGGTCAGAACCAGCAGTCTCTTTGTGAGCATTGACAAGGTCATTGAATTCTTTGCTTGAGATCAACAATTGGTGATATGGACCAGCTTGTTGGATTGCCCCATTAGACATCAACTGTAAATAACATAAAATAAATGTCCAACAATAGGTCAAATAAATAACCTGAACGCGTTGAATGCTTTTATATGAGTGAAATTTAAATGTTATCAGGATATGAAGAGTTCACTAGTAAAAGAGGAAGATAAAAGCAAAAAGCCATTAAGAAATATTTAAAGGTAAATAGTTTGTCTTTGGACTTAATACATGTGATGAAATTATGAGATCCTTTATGCTATATAGTTGGCTCTATCCAGTAAGAACAAGCTTGTATTTTATTTTTATTTTCTTCTTAATTTCTGTGCTCCAAATCATTAGTAGGATAAATTCTCTGATGATCTGTCATTAGCAGGATAAATTCTTTGATGATCTATCATACTTTGTTATCAGAAAAGGTGGCTTAAGAAGTATATGTTTGATACAAATGTTTGACACTTTTTCTTGTTATGTACGTGGATCAGGGATGTGTAGGAGAGAGGGAACATGAAGTAGGAAGGATCATGCCATTGCATATATGAAGGCTCGAAGCTTCCATCACTATCAGGTTCAAATTTTTATGATAATATATTTTACAGGGTCATCATTCACATGCGCCAATTATTTCAAAGTTGTTTCAAAATACTAGTAGTGTACAAAAATGTCTATATCATATTAATTCCTTATCATTTCGGGAGGAAATATCTATATATACATTTACTATAAATAGGTAGAATTATGATAAACAAGAATGATAGGGTGGGAAGTAATTTTAAATTAATTAAAATTTTATAATTAATGGTTACATGTAAGCAAAAACAACATGAACAATGACATAACCAATGCCTTAAGATGAATGAGTTTACCAAAATAGAATCAAATGCCGGGAGGAAATCGACTTGATGTGTCACGAGTAAGACTGTTTTCCCTTTGAGTCCTTCCATGATGTATTCCTGCCAAGTTTCAAAGCCAACTTTAGTATAGAAAAAATAATGGTAAACATTTACTAGTATGAGAAGAAAATATCTCATTACATTAAACAAATTTTTGGCAGTATGTGCATCAACAGCGCTAAACGGATCATCCAATAGATATATATCAGCATTTTGATAAAGAGCACGAGCAAGTTGAATTCGCTGCTTTTGTCCTCCACTTAAATTTACTCCTCTCTCGCCTATTTCAGTGAGGTCCCCATAGGGCAACAACTCAAGGTCTTTTGCCAACGAAGACTTTTGAAGTGTTTCTTGGTACCTTTGATCATCCAACTCAGATCCAAATAAAATATTTTCCTGTACCGTGCCTGTTTGTATCCATGCTGCTTGAGAAACATATGCAAACCTCCCATGAACATCAATCTGTAATGTAGAATACAGAATCAGACACCCAAGTTATAAGCAATTAGAGTATCCTACGATTTAGGAGTGTATAATTTGTAGGAGTAAAAAGGGAATAAAAACTTACTGTTCCTTTTGTTTTAGAAACTTCTCCAAGAATTGTTGCTAAGAGGGTTGATTTTCCTGAACCAACTTCTCCACAAATAGCCACCTTTTGGCCATGTATAACCTCCAAATTTATGTCCCTTAGTGTTGGCTTGAACGCATCATCTTCCCATGAAAAATCTGCACATTTTATTGAAATTGTGTTTCTGAGGTTCTCATTGAAGCACCTTTTCTTGAAGTTTTCACTCTGCAGTTCTGGTGCATCAAGGAAATTAATGATCCGAGTAAATGCAACTTTTGCCTGAATGATCGCTGCAATAATATCCGAGATAGTTTGAATTGGTTCTTGAACAAGACGCAAAGTTGCCACAAAAGTGAAAACTTTACTTGCATTCAAAGGAACATTCAAGAAGTAACATGCGAAAAAAGTAGCAGCAGATGCCAATATTAATGAGGTCCAAAGGAAAAATATATTGTATGCTCTTCTTAATTGAACTGCAGATAACAATTTGAGTTCCGCATTTCTTAAGGAATCTACAACATTTTTAAAATGTGTTTCCCATGCATATAGCTTCAGGACTTTCATATTCACCATAGCCTCAGAACTAGCCTTTAATCTCTTATCTTGTACTACCATAAGTTTGTTTTGAAACTTGTGTTGTAACTTCGCTATTGGACCGTTGCAAATCACAGTGAGAAATATGACTGCCAGTGATGCTAGTGTTGCTAGTCCAATTGTGCGGAAAAGAATTACTAAACCAATACCTAACTGGAGGATTGTTGTCCAACTCTGGTGAAACCAGAATGGAAATTCTCCAATTCTATAAGCATCCACTGTCATATAATTCATTATCTCACCTCCGGAATGGATCTGTCTAGCAGAATTGGATAGCCTTAAAATTTTCTTATAAACGGCTGCAGTAAGTAGTGATCTAACTTTCACTCCAACTAGTCTACTGCGGAAATACCATTGTCTTTGTGATAAGGATTCTATGATCTTTATGAAGAAGATTGATATGACTAATACATAGCCTTCATATTTGAAACTTTCATTACCTTCTGCAACCAATATAAATTCATTCAGAAGCAGAGGACCAGAAGATAGAGTGAGTACCTTGAGAAAAGCCAAGAATCCTGTGATCCAAATCTCGCTCTTGTGGCACAAAATTATTGTCCATAAAACCGACGAATTTGTTGACGGTTCATGTTGTTTTTGTTCGTTTAACCTTTCTACAAACGATGAATAACAACTTTCTGAACGGTCCAACTCTCTTAACTTTGGGATATCCTCGTCTAGAAGTGTTTTCTCTCTACCCCTTTTCATCAAAGGATTCAACCACCAAAATGATATATTGCTAAAGAGTCCAGCTTCTGAAAATGGGGTTACAGTGCTTACAGGCTCATCTTCATTGAGTTGGTCATTAAGAGGAGCATAAAGACTTTCACCTATTTCCCTGTCAGCATTGTATGTGTATGTGCATAACAACAGTAATGCTGCTCCTGGAAAAGATAGAACATATAAAGCTGCCTCACGAGACAGTTTGCCGCTGTCAATTGAATCAGACACAAATAGCGCACACAATATACCAGATACAAAGAATGTGAGAACAGAAAACATCCACAACCATGCTGTTGAGAGCTGTTTTATCTGTAGGCTTACAGTTAAACTTACTGATAACCATGTGAGTCCATGAAAGAGTTCTCGGAACCACCCGATAATTGGAAAGGCATTGTGGGTTTTTCTTATCTTTTCCTCTAAAACCCAAATTCCCAAGGATAAATGCAACAAACCAAGAGAGCCATTGGCTATGGCAGAAACTAGCTGTGAGTTTGAATATCTTGTTGTACTCGGAAAGGATCTTGAGTAAGACTTCAAGATTATGATGAATGACAACATGATTAGCAGGAACACATCAAAGCAAGTTACCAAGACATGGTTGATGCATGAGGAAGGATCTTTCAAAAGTTTTAAATCATAACAGAAGGATTTCCCTCCATTATCACCATCACCACAGTGCCCACAAATCATGCTCCAAAAGTCATTCATCTTTACCTTCTCTTTGCTACTCAAAGTCTATCAAAAAGAGAAACAAAAATCATGTATTTCTTATTGAAAACTTTCTCTGATATAGAGTAAACTTGATCTTATACTACTTTATTTGTTCTTTTTATATATATATATATATATATATATATATATATATATATATATATATATATATATATATATATATATATATATATGGGTGTGTGTGTGGGGTACTCTTGCAAAATTATAAAATTCTATGTTAGTATTAAATTTGTTCATGATTAAAATTGTTTTTACATGTTTATCTTTTAAGAGAATTAATTTTTATTCCCCCACTTGACAAATTAACAGGATTTAAATAAATTGATAGTAGTATTAAATTTATTGGTGATTGCAGAAAAAGAAAAATAAGATAAAATAAATAAATATACCGACCGATCACCAGGCTGGTTTTGCAGTTGACACATTGTAAACTGTCTAATGATTCACATACGTGTCCCTAACCATTCATGTTCAGAAATGTTTCCCTATATATGACACAGCTATTAATAATTCTTGTAAATTTTTGTAAAAAATAAAGTAATTGTCACAAATCTATAATGAGATCAAAATATACTTATCAGAAAATGGTGATACAATATCAATTTAAGAGTAAAATTAGAATGAACAAATTCAGAGAAAATAAACAATACTTATTTTGAAATAAAATTATTTATTAAAATGACAGTTAAATTAAAAAATAGTATTATCACAATTTTTTTATCATAAGTTGTTTTGAGACTTTAATTTATATAATTAACATAATAAATAGAGAAATTATTAGTTAATTTGTTAACTTATTTATGAAAAACAAATGAAAATTTGATTAATAATTTTGAGGCTTATATGACACAGCTATTTACATTATTTTGAATTTTTGAACTCCTTTTTATAAAACTCAGCTTTTTAGTTCCCAGACTTACTAATTTCTGGCAATTTTTTAGTCCCCGTTAAAATTGCATATGTGGCATGTTTTAATGGTGACATGGACCAGTCAACACACTGCCACGTCATTAATTCAGTCAACCCAATATTTTTAATTACATAATCTCATTTTATTAATTACTGATATTTGTTAAATTAGATTGGCCCCATCTTTTTTGTTCTCCCTCTAAGAACCTTAATTTCATACGATACATTCCTTGTCCCCATCTTCTTCAGTGAACCTTCAATCCCCTTCTTCTTCATAGAACCTCTAATCTTCCTACGACCATGTCTCGTTGTTCAGAAGCAAGTAGTCGTACCAAATCTTTCTCCGTCCATGGCGAATGTAGATGTGGTCTGGATGCACCCTTGTTGACTTCATGGATTGATGCTAACCCAGGACGCCGTTTTTACGGGTGTGGGATGTATAAGGTTAGTTTATAAAAACTCCATCAGCTATGATTGAAAAACAACTTTTCCTTCTTTTCTTCTAAACATTGAGAATTCATATCCTATCATATGTAGATCCAAGGGTATAAACGATGCAACCATTTTGTTTGGTATGACGAAGAGATGGGACCAAGAGCAAAGGACATGATTTCTACATTGAGTTAGAGACTGAATAATGCAAAGGTCAGAATTGACAAAAGGAAGAAACTAGAAGATGAATTGAAGATAAAGATTAAGATTTTGAATATGAAGATCAGACATTTGAAGATTTCAATCGCTATTGTTGTTGTGTTGATGGTAGTACTAGTCTTAGTGTATCTGTTCTAATTTGCAGGGGTGATATTTCCATAAGGCGTTTTATAATTTGGGATTAATGGATAATGCATGCTTTGTAATGATAGAATTGTGCCAATTTATGGGTACTAGACTTGTAATGTTTTTGCAAATTCAATGTTAAGTAGTTTTGGAAAATCTGTGTAATGACATAATTGGAATTGTGTAAAATATAGGTCAATTTATAGGTCATTTTTAGTGCAGCCAAATTGTGTACAATTTACTATAGTGTAAATTTACAGGTCATGACTTGATGTGATTCCAATTTGCCAAATATTGATTCTAAGTTGCGCATAACAGAATTTGACCAATATAAATGCATATCAATATAAACACAATTTGCAGAATTCACTTATACAGAATTCACTTATACAAAATTCAACATAAACACAATTTACATAATTCACTTATACAAAATTCACTTATATAGATCACAACATTCAACATAATTTGCAGAATTGGAAACAGATCAATATATACATAATTCACTTATATAACAACATTAAGGTTGTTCATTACAACTTAATTTGCATAACATAATTAACCAAATACCAACTTAAGGTTGTTCATTACAATTTAACCAAAAACCACCTTAATAATTGTTCATTAGCTAATACCAAAATGAAAACCTAAACAAAAAGAACTTCTAAACACTACTGCTGAGATCGCATAACATAATTAACCAAATACCAACTTAAGGTTGTTCATTACAACTTAACCAAAAACCAACTTAATAATTGTTCATTAGCTAATACCAAAATGAAAACCTAAACAAAAAGAACTTCTAAACACTACTGCTGAGATGGTTGTGTAGCCATTGGTGCTTGGGATGAGTTTTCAATCTCAACTTCATTTGGCTTTGTTTTCTTCTTTTGTCCACCCTTTGCAATCTTCTTTTGTCCACCATTTGGTTTGTTCTTGTCCACCCTTTGCAATCTTCTTTTGTCCACCATTTGGTTTCTTCTTGTTTCCAGGCTCTGTTAAGTAGATTTTGTATTAATGCAATTAAAACTCAAATTTAGGTTATTGAATGTTTTATTCTTAAATTTATTATTTTAACTTTTAATATTATTTTTTAATTTTAATCAAATAATATGTCAAATATTGATTAGTTGGAGCTTAAATGTAATGTAACTGCCGCATATTAAATTGACATGAGAAATAAAATGTTAAAACCATCTAAAAGTTAAGTTTTAAAATATGGGGAATAAAAAGTTAAAACTATCAAAATAGGAGATAAAAAGTGAATTTAAGCTTTATTATTGATGGTTAGTTTGTTAAGCATTTTAGAAAGTTTATTCAACAATTAAAATATTTAACTAGTCCCCTCTCTTTTGTATCAATTAAAATATTTCTTTTTTTATATGTTTAATCTCTTAAAGAAATAATTAAAATATTTGTTTGACGCATGCTCTGTTATACAAGTACTATATATGAACAACTTGCATACTGATTTGGTATTCAGGTTTTTAATTTCCAATAATGGAATAATGCATACATTCAAATTTCCTTTTCAATCTTTCTACTAATATAGTATTCAAGTTTTTACTGAAAAGTTTTGATAGTGGTATTAAATCTATTGATAATTAATATTGTTTTTATAATTTTATTTTCGAAGAAAAAGAATTGGTTTTTATTTCCCTTGTGTAAATTATTGGTGATGGCAGGAAAACTCAAATAAAATAAATAGATATATCTTTATATTTATAAAGAATGTGAGACATGCCAATTAAATGAAAACAACCAACAACCAGGTTGTACGAACAGAAAAAGAAAAAAATCCATGTCTAGGCCTCATTCATTTATCATGTTCACATCAATTTAGTTACGGTTGGATCATTAGATTTAAAATGTTAGGTGGAGAAACTTTAATATCTACTGGATTTTGCAGTTGATATATTGTATGATTGTCTAATGATTTACGCTTCTTCAATTTCAAAATAAGTTTTTCCATATATATTGAAAAATCAATAATATTATAACTTCATACGTTCTTATGTCAACATCTATCTATTAGGGGTGGCAATAAAATCCATTAAGAGAATATCCATCCAATCCATCCAATAATTTATCCATCCAATCCATCTATTTAACAAAAAGTAAATTTAAAGGATTAATCCAATCCATCCATTAAACTACATGGATGGAATCCATCCATCTCACTTTATAAATCCATTGGATTTTAGTTTATTATTTATTGTATTAATTTTTTACTAAAATACATGAAAAATCTAAAATTAAACAATTTCTTAACACTTTTGTTTCTCACAATATTTACAGCCATTGATTTTCTTTCCTGTATCATAATGTTAAAAAAAAAATTTGTTGTTTGTGATGTAAACATGAGATCAGGACATAAAACTTGTTTCTTTATCAACAATTTTACTATTTTAGATACTAGTATACTACAATATACTATGTACATTTAATTTAATAGGTAGAGAGTGGTTTGTTTTCTCATTGAATTTATTTAATTTACTGCCATTCACGTTAAATTAGTGTAACTGGTATGCATTGTGTTAATTTCCTTTTCAATAGAATTAATTAATGGATTTATTTAGTTTACTGTCATTCACGTTAAATTAGTGTAACTGGTATGCATTGTGTTAATTTTCTTTTCAATAGAATTAGTTAATGGAGAAGTTAGTATTAGAAAGTTAATTAAAAAGTAAAGTTAAGTAAGACGTTAGTTGATTTAGAATTAGATACAGATATAAATATTTATAAATTAAAAATTTTAAAAAAAGTTTCATAAAAAAATTGTTTTTGTAAAATTAATTGAAAAATTATAAAAATAAAATATTTAAGTTAATTTTACGGACGGATGAATATCCATCCATTAGAAATACCTTAATGGATGGATTGGATGGATTATATTCCTTGGTGGATGGATTGGATTGGATTTTTCAAAAGAATGTTTAATGGATTGTTAATGGATTAATGAATCGTTTTGATCCATCCATTAACAATCCAATCCAAATCCATCCAATCCATCCATTTTGCCACCCCTACTATCTATTATAAGTAAAACTTATAAGTTTTAGAGTTAAATATATTTTTGTCCCTATAAATATCTCAATTTTAGATTTTAGTCCCTATAAAAAAGATGTTAACTTTTAATTCTATAAAATACTTTTGCACTCACTTTTGATTCCTCTAAAGAGATTAAAACTGAGTGCAAAAGCAAAAGTAATTTTATATGGATTAAAAGTCAATATTTTTTTATAGGGACTAAAAATCATTTTGGGTAATTTATAAAGACTAAAAACATATTTAACTCTAAGTTTTATAAAAAAATAAATAAATTCGTTATTATAAGTTTATAGTGAGATCAAAATATACTTATCGGAAAATGGTGAATGCAATATCAATTTTAGACTAAAATAGGATAAATAAATTAACAGAGAAAATAAATAATACTTATTTTAATATTTATGACAGTTAATTGAAAGCTTAAATGTAGTTTTGGCTCCATACATTTCTCAGTTGCTTGATTTTGGTCCCCGAAATTTTGTAATTGCTTGATTTTGGTCCTCCAATTTTTAACTGTTTGATGTTGACCCTTCAAGTTTGTCCCCTTTTGCATTTGATAGTCTTCTAATGACATGTGGGCTAAATTTCTTTTTTTGTTACTTTTTTTGTTTTTTTTTTAAAATTTTCTTCTCTATAATTTTATTTTTCTTCTCTTTTTAATAATTAAACTTTGAATGTAACATTTAAAAAATCTAAAATATTTCATTCAACTTAGAATATACGGACAAGCATGCAATATCCCTTATAAAAAAATTAAAATTCTATATGACTAATAGGATTGCTAGACTTTGGGACTTTATGCTTAACTATGACAGAGCTATTGACCAAAAAGTTTGTTATTTTAATTAGATAGTGATCTATTTTATTTTATCAAAATAATTGCCACTACGCATAAGTTGAATGAAATATTTAAGATTTTTTAAGTATTACATTCAAAGTTTAACTATTCAAAAGAGAAGAAAAATAAAATTGTACAGAAGAAAATTTTAAAAAAGAAAAGAGAAAAAACAACAAAAAAAAGAGAAATTTAGTCCACATGTTATTAGGTGACTATCAAATGCAAAAGGGGACAAATTTGAGGGGTCAAAATCAAGCAATTGGAACTTGGAGGATCAAAATCAAACAATTACAAAATTTGGGGGACCAAAATCAAACAATTGAAACATGATGGACCAAAGTCAAACAATTAGAAAATTTAGGGGGTCAAAACTGCATTTAAGCCTTAATTTAAAAATAAAAAATATTATTTCAAATTTTTTATTACGATATATATATATATATATATATATATATATATATATATATATATATATATATATATATATATATATATATATACACACACACACACACACACACAAATTTAGTGACATGACTCCTCTGTTAATTCTTTACTGCATATTTGTATAACAAAATTTACTGTTGGATTGAAAGCTATAATCATGTTTATAAAATTTAACATCAATTGAAAATAATCTAACATGTCAATGAGATGCATAAAAACTAACGTCTTACAAAATTTCATGAAAATCGTTAATTTTGATCATTCTCTTTAAAATATGAAATAATTTTTTATTGATGTAAAATTTGATAGGCATGATCTATATAATAATAGCTTTCAATTTAACAGTGTATTAATTTTATGGGTCATGCTAACATGTGTCCTAAGGGAACATGTTAAGGATTCTATAAATAGAAAAAGTTAAATATAAATAAATGAAATTAAGTTATATTTAAAGTTTCGATACACTAAATGCACGCGTTTCAAGAAAAAAATTCTATAAATATTTCATTAACTTGTGCCCTTGGGGCACATGTTAGCTTTTCCTATATGTATATGGGGTGAGGAGTTATCGGATGTGTCGTGTTACTAAGTTTGACAAATTGATGTTATTTGGTCCTGATATATATATATATATATATATATATATATATATATATATATATATATATATATATATATATATATATATATATATATATATATATATATATATAAAATTTCTTATGTGTGGTTTCTGTTATTTTTCAATAAAAATATGACAAGTGTATAATTTTCTCTTACACATGCAATTTTCTCCTATTTTCACTCCTTAAATGATGTTAAAATACACTTGTCATATTTTCATTGACAAATAGCGCACACACACACATATACGGCTTTGGCTAATATGCATAAGGATTTTACTTATGCACCATGCATAAGTTTATATAAGCCATTGGATCATGTTTTTAATCCAGTATTAAGTATTGAGTATTGAGTATTGAGTGGTGAGTATTGAGTATTGAGTAATAACAATTGATGTCTAGAATTTGATCCAGTGATCCAATGGTCCATAATAATCTATGCATGGTGCATAGATTTTTATCTATGCACGGTAACTGCACCCCACATATACTATTTGAAAGTTCAGTCTCAATAAGATGAGGACCAAATTCAAGCGCATTAAAAATAGTTCATTTTCTACGATTGTTTAAATCTAACCTCAAACCTCATAAAATAAAATAAAACTTAAGTGCAATTTAAGTCCCTCTATTTATATATTCTTAAATTTTTAGTCTCATTTAAAAAAAAATTATATGTTTTGATGTCTCTATTAAACTTTTTTGAAATTTTTTGGCCCCTCCACTTTTGTATATGTGACAACTAAAAATGTTATCGTTATCTGGAATATGTGGCGCCACGTCATTAAATGTGTTACCATAAAACATTTAATTTTACAAATTTATATTTAAATGGGATGCTTATTCGTTTTAATTTTTTAATTATTAAAAATTACTAATTCATATTAATAAAATTCATAATCTAATTGAAACCCCTAATTCATCGTGTTCCTCTTTCCATTTTCATACTCCATCATCTTCAACCTAAGAAAAATCATAAACTTAGAAAGTTGCATACATCAGACAAAGCGTTAAACTCGCGACGTTGCATACCTCATCCTCATCACAAACAAGTATGTCCAGGTTTCCCTAGCAAGCAATCACACAAAATCTCATTCCAATCAAGACGAATGTCAGTGTGATCTTGATACACCATTGATGACATCGTGAATCGATGCTAACCCAATACATCATTTTTATAGGTGTGCGACATATAAGGTATTAATTTTCTATAATTTGTCCATTCAATGTTTGTTCAGCACGTGTGATTCTGAAATCCTTGTATATGTTATTCTTCTATATTCTTTGTAGCTTTAGGGACAAAAAAAGTGTAGTTATTTCATTTAGTATGATGAAGAGATAACTCTAAGAGCAAAAGAAATTATTTCTTTATTGCATCAAAAATTAAGTTTTGAAAAGAATAAGGTGAATGAATGCAAGCTAAAAAAAGATGAATTAAATATAAAGATCAAGTTTCTGAATATACAGTTGAAGTTTGCATATGTCATGAGCTTTGTGTTGTTAATAGGTCTAGTTGCAACAAGTGTAATGAAGTGTGAATAGTTGCAAAACTTTTATCAACTGACATTCATCTGTTGTAACTTATATATCAAGAATTAATGAATGAAAAATTATGTTTTGGTTATGATTTGTTCCAATTGTGTCTATTTCCAAAACTGTGCCATGTTTTTTAATTGTGATATAGGTTATGTTTTCAGGATAAATGTCATGTTTACAGGCCAAGTTAACTAGTCAAAATTGGTAATGGAGTATGACTAATTATTTACAAGCGATTTATACAGGCCAAATTTTTAGCATAAGTTTACGTCTCATGTATATAAGTCAAATGTTTATGCATAAGTTTAGGTCATTATAGCACCTCTTTGATTCCTTTTCTCTTTTGCCTCTATAGTTTGAGATTCATTTGTACGAGTTTCATTTGTATGAGTTTCGTCACTAGATGAAGAGCCCATCTATTAAAAAACAATAACAAAAGAATAAAACAATCTTAACAAAAAACACACAACAACATAACAAAGGTGTCTAATACATTCAACAACAAGATAAAAAACAAGAACAACAATGTGTCTAATACACACTCATCAACGACAACATATAAACAACAACATAACAAATTTTTCTCACACATTCAACAACAACAAAAACAATGTATCTAATACATATTCATCAACAGTACCATAAACAACAACAACATAACAAATCTGCCTTGTACACATTCAAAACCAACAACATATAAATAACAATAACATAATAAAGATGTCTCATATACATTCCACAACAACATAAACAACAACAATGTGTATAATACACATTCTTCAACAATAACATAAACAATAACATAACAAATGTGTCGCATGCACATTCAACAACAACAACATAACAAAGGTGTCCCATACACATTCATCGACAACAACATAAACAACAACATAACAAATGTTATCTCTTACGTATTCCTCAACGAAATATAAAAAATAACAACATAACAAAGGTGTCTCGCACACATTCTACAACAACAATATAAACAACAAACAACAACAATGTGTTTAATACAAATTCATCAACAACAACATAACAAATGTGTTTCATACACATTTAACAACAACAACATAAAAATTCAAGAACAACAACAACAACCATAAATATTCAACATTTAACCACATAAACATTAACAACAAGAACATAAACATTTGACATCAATAACATAAACAACAACAACAACAATGGGCTAAGTATTCCGAGTTTTGTACTATACATGCATGGTGAAAAGTTTATGTACTATTTACGTGATGAATACGTAAAAGCCAACAATGCTTCTTTTCGTGTAAGATTCTTCGTCTTTCTTTCGCGCGTTTCATGCATTTTTGTTTTGTTAATGGAGATAAGTCAAGAATGCACGTGATGGTGTTTTTTTCAACGTTAAGCCAAGAACGATTATGGTAGCTTTGTACATTAAGTCAAGAACGATTCTGATAATTGTGTGTTTCTTTTCGTTAATGGAGATTAAAATATGGTTCAGATGAGTATGTGTTAGGGTTCAAGTGGTTCTGTGATGAAAAAATGACAACTAAATATACAAGTTAAGGTGCATTTCTTGTTTCTGAATAAAATATTTCACCACGGTTGTTTAAAATAACAGTGATGATATATGATTTCTTTAATTAAATATCATAAAAAGCGTCAATTTTAATCATTTAAAAACTTAAAAAGAAAAAAGAAAATATATTACAACGTTTGATTTAAACAATCGTAGTGATATCTGGAATATTTTCAATTAAAAAATAAATTAAAAAAGAATAGTGTCATTATAAAAATAAAAAAGGTAAAAAATATCACCACAATTGAAAGAACGAACTGTAGTGAGATTTAATTTATAAATAAATCAAAAATAAAGGCGCCACTATAATTTTAAGGTTTAAATGCAGTTTTGGCCCCCCAAATTTCTCAATTGTTTGATTTTGGTTATCTGTGTTTCAATTGTTTGATTTTGGTACTCCAAGTTTTCTAATTGCTTAATTTTGACCCCTCAATTTATCCCATTTTGTATTTGATAGTCCCCTAATGAGATGTAGACTAAATTTCTCTTTTTTTTTTTGCTTTTTTCTCTTTTCTTTTCTTCTTCTTTTTTTTTTTTATAATTTTCTTCTCTACAATTCTATTTTTTTCCTCTTTTTAATAGTTGAGTTTTGAATGTAGTATTTTGAAAATCTTAAATATTTCATTCAACTTAGAATATACGGACAAGCATGCAATATCCCTTATAAAAAATTGAAATTCTATATGACTAATAGGATTGCTAGACTTTGGAACTTCATGCTTAAATAGGAGGGAGTTATTGACTAAAGAGTTTGTTATTTTATTTTAATTAGGTAGTGGTTTATTTATTTTGTTTGTCAAAATAATTTGTCATTACGCAATAAAATATTTAAGTTTTTCTAAAGATTATGTAACTCGGTTTTTCGAACTGACTCCTTCTTTTTTTATAATTTTTATTTTTTTATTTCCGAAGAGCAAAAATGTTTGGTTGCGGATTTTTTTGTTTTACAAGAGTCGCCACTGACTTTTATTTTATCCAATTATATTAGGAAAGGCATAAAAGAACAGGAAAGACCTTTTGACAGATTTTGGGTTCAGGGGGTTGGTTATACAAAGGGAAGGTTTTAAGCACCCTTTATATCCATGGTTATCCATGGGCTCTTAATTGCTTAGCTCACTTTTGTTTGAATGCTTATTAATTTGAAAATAGAAGAAGTGAAGATGGACACTAGGTCACATAGGTCTCTGAAGAGTTTCACCGGAAATAATGCCCTTCAAATACCAGAAGAAAGTTTTGGAAAATAGATGAGAAGTTTTGAAAACACGTTGTTTGAAAATGAAAGGTGTTTGAGCAAGCAATTAGGAGTTACCTACTCTCAATTTATAAGATCTTTCCTATGCGTTTAATACTTTTCTTAAATGATGGTATGATTAAAAAAAAAGTAACAAGAGGGGAAACCCTAGAGGTGCAAGTGTGCGAAGTGTGTTGTATTCAGATATTTATATCCTGAGTTAGTAAACTAGAGATTCAATTATTATCTTATCACCTAAGTACTAAAAATTAAATATGTACAGGAAATTAAATCCTACGCTATTACATCGCTTTGGGAGATTTACATGATTATTGGTGCGAAAAGTAAATGCAAGAAAATTGAATCTACGCTATTACATTGATTTGCAACCTATACATTTATCTAAGAATTTAAATTGCAATAGGTAAATAAACATGTTTTTTTTGAAGGTATAATTTGGTTAAGAGAAAGTAAGATAACAAAATCCTAAATCTAAAACAAATTAAACCTAATTCATTTTTTTGTTTTTTTTATGTTTTTAATTAAATTAAAAGTCTAATTAATCTAATTAAAAGTCTAAATGATAGAAATAAAATCTAATTCTAAATAAACAAGTCTAAATTATGTCTAAAATAGTTATCAATTAATTTTAAACTAAACTAATTTTTTTATGATTTTTGGAATTGTTTTTAAGTTAATTAAAAGCTAATTAAACAAATAATTAAACTTAACAAGAAAAATATTCTTTTTTTTTTGTAAAAAATTAAATTATAAAAATATAAACCTAAATCTAAAAGGAAAGTATTTTTGGAGTTTTTTGATTGGTTGAAAAATAATTAAAAAGCAATATTTATATAATTACTAATTAATTAAGCAAAATAAATTAATTATGAAGAAAAATAAAATATTTTTATGTCAAAAATTAAATAAACATTTTATCAACTTAAAACTGAAATTAAAATATTTTTTGGTTTTTTAAAGTATTTCTTTTATCAATTTTATAAGAGAAATTATATAGAATTAAAAAATAAATAGAAAATAAATATAAACCGGATCCTGTGTGGTAGACCCTGAGAGTCTATGGTGAGGATGCAGGCTCAGGAGTGTTGGATTGGTGAGCTGATTGATCGGATGGCTGTGAGGGAAGGTGCATGGTTGTATACATGTACTAGAAGCATGTGATCACCGAGAATTTTTAAACAAATCAGCTGGGGCCCACGAGCATGACATAGTTGACCAGCCAATGGTAGCACTCCAAACTACCACGCGTGCTGGTCAAAGAGTCTCCTTTACTATTCATCTTCTTCTTCAATTTTCCTGCGGATTTAGCTGCGGATTTACCTGCGTATTTACCTGCGGATTTTTCTTCCTTTTTCCATGAGCTTGAACCACCTACAAAACAAAGATGAACAAGAACAACAATGACCCAGATCACCTAATTAGGGCCTTCTAAACACGATGATGTCCTTGGTTTTGGCTAAAAACGCATGGAACTATGGATACGAAGCATCACCATCTTTGAACCTCAAGAATGGCATAGCATGATTCAAGGCTTTAGCTTCACATGTATTACGTTAGATCTTCTCTAAACCTCATATGGAACTTAAATATATCATTAGATTTCATTAAAACATGACAATAATAAAAATATGAGAAATTGAAATATGTATAAATATGGAACTTTTAATACATGAGCTCCAAGCACTATTACATGTTACAAACTACATTGTACCTACTCTATAATATCCTAGGAGTGGAATATAGTGATTGGAATTGACTGATAAGGGCTACAAGTATGAATTCGAAAATTGTAAGTTTTCTTGAATTTTTTTGGAAAATATGGAGTATGTTCTTGAGCTAGGGCTTTGTGGTTGTTATTGTGCTCTTTTTTGAATGAAGTTTGAAGCTTTATTTATAGGCAATAAGATTTTATCTTGAAGCTTTGCAAGTTGGAATTGCCATGATTGATTTTTTGGAAAAAAAAGATCAAATGGAATATTTTCAATGAGTGCATTTCTTAACCATGGTTAAAACACTCAAGTATTATTCTCTCCAATCTCAAATCTTATCTTAGATGCTTGGAATATGCCTTTGATGGGCCACCACACAAGAGCTTGATAATATCTTTGAATTATCTCACTTTAATTGAATTTTAAATAAATAAAATTCAATAAAAAATGAAATAAAAATGTCATGAACCATGGATAGGTTTTGGATGCCCTTAGCCATGAGAATCAATATTGAATCACAAAATAATTGGCCTTTTTGAAAAAGAATCAAGTTTTGGTCATTACTTGTTTCATGCATTTTTCCAAAAAAGGGTCAACTTCATCAAGGCATATCTCCCTCAATTTTGATCCTATGAAAGTGTTATTTTACTTTTTGGAAAGCCCAATGTGTCCTCTACAAGCCACTTTGGAAGATTTTTTGCATTTGGAGAAGTTATCTTGATGATATGGGCTTTGACAAAAAACTGCTTTTTGTTGACTTTCAAAATGACCTGTAATGTTTTGACTTATATCTATTATGCGGAAGCATTTCTTGACCTTGGGCCCAACATCAAAGTTGTAGAGAATTGAATTTCCTTGAGATTAAGCTTTGGCTGTAATTTTTCTGATGAATCAGGAGAGAGTTATGACTGGTCAAAGTTCAGTTGACTTTTAGGTCAAAAACCCTAATTTTGCAATTTTGAGTTTTGTTGATTTCTGAACTTTTCTTGATGAATTAGGATCAATCCTTGATCAAATGATGAATATTACTTCAAATAATTGATGTTGACCAAAAATTTTGATTTTTGACTACAGTTGACTTTTTTCAAATGAACTGCTGTTTTGCGATCTTTCAATGAATCAAGGTCTTCTCCTCCGTTGAATGACATGAATGGACTATAATGTTGATTTTAAGGCCTTTGAATCATATTTTGAGTCTTGGAATCATCTCCTGATTAAAAGTCAATCCTCTGGTGAAATTAGGTCAAAACCCTAATTTGGCGCTTCGGGCGATCTTGAGAGTTGTCTGCCTTAAACTGAGCCATCCTTGGACTTGAATATTGATTGAAGGAACCTTTGAATCTTGAGAGAATGTTGAACCTCTTGTGGGCCTCAAAACCCTAATTTTTTCAGCTTTCTCTTGATTATTCTCCTGTTTTTGACACACAAGCAACAAACTTTTTTTCTTTTATATTTTTTGTTAGTAAATAAAACATGCATGATGATAAATGATAATGATAATGATCATAACACTTAGAAAATGATGGGATCTCAGAGGTCAAAAATTGACGTATGATAGATTACATTTAAAGTTTAACTATTTAAAAAAGAAGAAAAATATAATTATAGAGAAGAAAATAAAAAAAATAAAACAAAAGAGAAAAAAAAGAGAGAGAAATCTAGTATACATGTCACTAGGAGACTATCAAATACAAAAGGGAACAAATTTAAAGGGGAAAAATCAATTAATTGAAACTTGGGGGCCAAAATCAAACAAGTAGAAAATTTAGGAGACCAAAATCAAACTATTGAAACTTGAGAGACTAAAATCAAACAGTTGATAATTTTGGGAGGCCAAAACTGCATTTAAGCATAATATTAAAGAAATCACAAATTTATTAGCTTAGAGATTCATATTCAAAAATTCTATGAACTTTCACCACAATTGTTCTATTCAATTTTGATAGTGTATAAACTATTTTAATTTTAAAATAAATAAAAATAATGACCTCTAATTTTAGAGATGTCACTACGGTCTTTCATGTTGAGAATAATGCAAGTGAGTGTGTATAATAGTCCCACATTAGAAATGCATGTGGTGACTTGAGCATATATAAGTGGGAGAACCCACTCACCTATCACCTTAAGGTTTTAGGTGGAGAAGTTGTGTGTCTCCCACAAAGGTGTGTTGCTCAAGCGGAATGTCCCGAAAATTAACAATGTTTCCGACTCGACCCTCTCCCGATTGTTGCGTCAACATTTCATAGAATCGTGATGAAATGAAATCGTTGTATGTTTTATTTGTAGTATTAAATTTATTGATATTGTTTTATAATTTTATTTTTGAAGAAATATAATTGGATTTTATTTTCCTTGTGTAAATTATTGGCGATTGCAGAAAAAATCAAATAAAACAAATAAATATATCTTTGTAAATAACTAATTAATGTGATGAAGAAGGTTGATTTAGTTGGTTAGGAGTTAACTTATATACCAAATGATCACGTGTTCCATTTCTATGGCTGATGTGAGTATTCTATAAGTTTCTCCATAAATGTTCTTCTTCTAAGAGCGTTCTAGTAAATTTATGGAGCACAATTCAAATAATTTTTTTTTTTTTAAGTCAAATAATGCAGTTTGAAATTTAATTTCTGTAAGTTTCTCTGAAAGTGTTGTGTGGTGCAAGAACAAGACAACTCTTAGAAATATAAAAATAAGAATACTCTAAACTTTTCGTAGTACTATAAAATTGAAAATTATTCTGGAACAAATTATTTTCATATTCTAAGCAGGCACACAGAATCTCTGTTTTTTCAAATAATAGCTAACAATTATTCTTATTATTTTGACATTGAATTTTGATCAAAAAGATATTCTATTAGCTGAAAATGAATTTTAATGATCACATCCTCGATTTACTGACCTAAAATATTTTGTGAATATAATATTCTATATTTTCTTTTAAGACATTTTATTACTATCTTAGTCTCATTATTATAATGTAATGTATCATTAAAGAAATTAAATTTATTCTATAATAAATTTAGTTGATATTTTATTCTATTATTTTTTTTGTGGTAATAATATTCTATTATCTTTATATCGTATCAATTTTATTATTATTAGAGTTTGTTTTATTATAATGTTGATCTATGAATAATTTGAGATGACATTATAAATTTTAAAATCATCAATGTTCACTCACTCAAATAAATATATAAATAAAAATCTAATCTTAAAAATATAATTGAAATTTTATTGTTTTGAGAGTTTTATTTTGGATGATTAAGTAATAATTTTCAATTTGTATAATTATAATCTCATCTATTGTAAATACTATTATATAAAAAAAATTATTTTGAATAAAATATAGTCTATCTTAATTTGTACGATTATAATTCACATTAATAGATACAGTTGTACAAATTTTATATAGTAAAATAATTAAATTAATTATAATTATAATAAATATATTAATAATAGATATATTCTATTAGTGCGTTATTATTAATATAATTTTTGTTCAATGTACTTGTGATTAGGGGTGTTCAAAATCAAATCGGCCCAATAAAAAACTGTAAAACCGAACCAAATCAAATCGAAACCGCAAAAAACCGTATTTGGTTCGGATGTGTTTGGGTTAATTTTTAACAAACGGTGTGGTTCGGTTTGGTTTGCTATTTGTATTTTACAAACCGAACCAAACCAAATCAAACCGCATTATGATAAAACTCTCCAAACTTCAACTGACTTATATCCAACCCAAACTTAAACCTATTATGTCTTAGCCTTACGATTACGAATGATTTTCTCTTCCTCGCACTTAAGGTTTCAGTTTAAGTCTTTTCAAATCTTTCCTAGCGGTATTGCACATTCTTCCCATCTTCTTTTCCAAATACATATCACATACTCTTTTCTAATCATTCATCTCTTAAGTTCTTTATTTTTCATCTTATTATTTTTATTTTACTATTCTCTCTTCCAATTACGTTTTTAATGTTCCTCTTCTTATCTAATTGCATCTCTTCTGCTCTTTCTTTTTCATCTTCTTTAATATTTAATCTCCTCTTTTTTCTATTTCATTATAATGTTTTTAATATTATTTTATGCTATTATTTTATGTTTTTTATTCCACTTTTATCTAATATTATTTTTGTATATTAAATGAAAAGTTGTTATCCAAATATGATGAATTTTGTTGTTATTTGATAACGCATAAATGTCTAATACAAAGTTATGTTGTCATCCATATGTGTATGTATAGCTCAATAATTTTTTGTAAAAAAAAACCGAATCAACCGAACCAATCTAAACCGTATTAGTTTAGTTTGATTTGGTTCAGTTTTATTTCTAAAAGTCAACTGAACCAAATCGAACCGCACACCTTTTCCTCTTGCGATTCGGATGATTTTTTACGTCAAAATCGTCCAAACCGCACCACGAACCCCCTACTTGTGATTTATGATGATTAAAGTATGGTTCAAGTGTCCTATCACTATTATAATTTTTTGTGACATAATATTTATACATTGTTATATTTCTTATTTATTATTATTGATATTTTAATTTAATATTACAATAAATAAAAAATTATTTCAAAGACATGTAATACTTTATGAAATTTAATAATTTATTTTCAAGTATTTTTTTATGAAAATGGATTTCAATTATCTAAATTTTACGTAAGTGATGGACATCGGTGTGATGTTATTTGACATGATCAGTGTGTGATAGAAAAAATAGTTGAGTATTTATGTAAATATCTTACTAAACAAAATTATTAATAATTCAACTATTATTTATCTCACCCCAATCCTCTTAATATTTTTTCAGGAACAGGTTAGAAGTAGACGGATTGCTTGAAGGATTGTTTTGAAGACTGTGGACAAGCAATTGGCAGGAAGACCTCGTCAGACGTTATCTTTCCGATGTGCATTGTTGAAGACAAGTTGATTATATACATTTAGTAGGAAACTCGAATTGTATATGATTTTAATTTCTTGTCTTTATCGCTTATGTATGTTTCTTGTACCATTTATAGCATCACTGCATATTATTCTAGACATATATGTACGGGGTGTTACAGTTGGTATCAATTATATAGCAATGAGAAATAAATATTATTTGTTTAATATAATCTATTTTATAGAATTATATCTGAGGATATTATAATTTGTCCATTCAAAGTTTGTTCAGCACGTGTGATTCTGAAATCCTTGTATATGTTATTCTTTTATATTCTTTGTAGCTTTAGGGACAAAAAAAAGTGTAGTCATTTCATTTAGTATGATGAAGAGATGACTCTAAGAGCAAAAAGAAATTTTTTCTTTATTGCATCAAAAAATAAGTTTTGAGAAGAATAAGGTGAATGAATACAAGCTAAAAAAAATGAATTAAATATAAAGATCAAGTTTCTGAATATACAGTTGAAGTTTGCATATGTCATGAGCTTTGTGTTGTTAATAGGTCTAGTTGCAACAAGTGTAATGAAGTGTGAATAGTTGCAAAACTTTTATCAACTGACATTCATCTGTTGTAACTTATATATCAAGAATTAATGAATGAAAAATTATGTTTTGGTTATGATTTGTTCCAATTGTGTCTATTTTCAAAATTGTGCCATGTTTTTTAATTGTGATATAGGTCATGTTTCCAGGATAAATGTCATGTTTACAGGCCAAGTTAACTAGTCAAAATTGGTAATGGAGTATGACTAATTATTTACAAGCGATTTATACAGGCCAAATTTTTAGCATAAGTTTACGTCTCATGTATATAGGTCAAATGTTTATGCATAAGTTTAGGTCATTATAGCACCTCTTTGATTCCTTTTCTCTTTTGCCTCTAAAGTTTGAGATTCATTTGTACGAGTTTCATTTGTATGAGTTTCGTCACTAGATGAAGAGCCCATCTATTAAAAACAATAACAAAAGAATAAAACAATCTTAACAAAAAAAAACACACAACATCATAACAAAGGTGTCTAATACATTCAACAACAAGATAAACAACAACAACAACAACAACAATGTGTCTAATACACATTCATCAACGACAACATATAAACAACAACAACATAACAAATTTTTCTCACACATTCAACAACAACAACATAAACAACAACAACAATGTATCTAATACATATTCATCAACAGTACCATAAACAACAACATAACAAATCTGCCTCATACACATTAAAAAACAACAACATATAAATAACAACAACATAACAAAGATGTCTCATATACATTCAACAACAACATAAACAACAACAATGTGTCTAATACACATTCTTCAACAATAACATAAACAACAACATAACAAATGTGTCGCATGCACGTTCAACAACAACAACATAACAAAGGTGTCCCATACACATTCATCGACAACAACAACAACATAACAAATGTTATCTCTTACGCATTCCTCAACAACATATAAAAAGTAACAACATAACAAAGGTGTCTCGCACACATTCTACAACAACAATATAAACAACAAACAACAACAATGTGTTTAATACACATTCATCAACAACAACATAACAAATGTGTTTCATACACATTTAACAACAACAACATAAACATTCAAGAACAACAACAACCATAAATATTCAACATTTAACCACATAAACATTAACAACAAGAACATAAACATTCAACATCAATAACATAAACAACAAGAACAACAAGAACAACAACAACAACAATGGGCTAAGTATTCTGAGTTTTGTACTATACATGCATGGTGAAAAGTTTACGTATTGTTTACGTGATGAATACGTAAAAGCCAACAACGCTTCTTTTCGTGTAAGATTCTTCGTCTTTCTTTTGCGCGTTTCATGCATTTTTGTTTCATTAATGGAGATAAGTCAAGAATGCTCGTGATGGCGTTTTTTTCAACGTTAAGCCAAGAACGATTATGGTAGCTTTGTACATTAAGTCAAGAACGATTCTGATAATTGTGTGTTTCTTTTCGTTAATGGAGATTAAAATATGGTTCGGATGAGTATGTGTTAGGGTTCAAGTGGTTCTGTGATGAAAAAATGACAACTAAATATCCAAGTTAATGTGCATTTCTTGTTTCTGAATAAAATATTTCACCACGGTTCTTTAAAATAACCGTGACGATATATGATTTATTTAATTAAATATTATAAAAAGCGCCAATTTTTAATCATTTAAAAACTTAAAAATAAAAAAGAAAATATATTACAACGTTTGATTTAAACAATCGTAGTGATATTTGGAATATTTTCAAATTAAAAATAAATTAAAAAAGAATAATGTCATTATAAAAATAAAAATAAAAAAGGTAAAAAATATCACCACAATTGAAAGAACGACTGTAGTGAGATTTAATTTATAAATAAATCAAAAATAAAGGCGCCACTATAATTTTAAGGTTTAAATGCACTTTTGGCCCCCAAAATTTCTCAATTGTTTGATTTTGGTTATCTATGTTTCAATTGTTTGATTTTGGTACTCCAAGTTTTCTAATTGCTTAATTTAGACCCCTCAATTTATCCCCTTTTGATAGTCCCCTAATGAGATGTAGACTAAATTTCTCTTTTCTTTTTTTTTTTTTTTTGCTTTTTTCTCTTTTGTTTTCTTCTTCTTTTTTTTTTTATAGTTTTCTTCTCTACAATTCTATTTTTTTTCTCTTTTTAATAGTTGAGTTTTGAATGTAGTATTTTGAAAATCTTAAATATTTCATTCAACTTAGAATATACGGACAAGCATGCAATATCCCTTATAAAAAATTGAAATTCTATATGACTAATAAGATTGCCAGACTTTGGAACTTCATGCTTAAATAGGAGGGAGTTATTGACTAAAGAGTTTGTTATTTTATTTTAATTAGGTAGTGGTTTATTTATTTTGTTTGTCAAAATAATTTGTCATTACGCAATGAAATATTTAAGTTTTTCTAAAGATTACATTTAAAGTTTAACTATTTAAAAAAGAAGAAAAATAAAATTATAGAGAAGAAAATAAAAAAAATAAAACAAAAGAGAAGAAAAAGAGAGAGAAATCTAGTATACATGTCACTAGGTGACTATCAAATACAAAAGAGAACAAATTTAAAGGGGCAAAATCAATTAATTGAAATTTGGGGGCCAAAATCAAACCAGTAGAAAATTTAGGAGACCAAAATCAAACAATTGAAACTTGAGAGACCAAAATCAAACAATTGAGAATTTTGGGAGGCCAAAACTGCTTTTAAGCATAATATTAAAGAAATCACAAATCTATCATATAAGTAAAGTCTACCATTTGAGACTTTCTTAGGCTATCCACATCAGCATCTGTTCCATGGTTAATCCACTTCAGCTTTGGCGGTTAATACTGAATTTTTGATCATTCATCTGCATGGTGGGCTGCGGCAGTTATTGCTGTGGGAGTTTCACCCTCCCAGATTCTCATGTTGTTGCAGTTATGTAAGGTCCATTATTGTGTGCCTATCCACGTTCCAAACTGCACAATTGCAGTAATTACCTGTTTAAATGGCTTGCCTATTTATCAGTGATTTCATTATTCTCTTTCCATGCTTGCTAACTTCTGCGGTTATCATTCAGTGCAGTGTGAATTTGCATTATCATGTCAAGGCCTGTTGAGAGAATAGCAGAGATCAATGATGGAAAAGAGCTTTGGAAGATTGTTGTTAGGATTCACCACAGATGGAATGTTGTCTCCAACAACAAGGAACATTTTGAAATGATCTTTGTTGACAAATTGGCGATTACCCTGTTTATGTTTCAGTATGTTTATCATTTACCTATGTTTGTATAGTTTGAATCATTTTTTGGTTTCTGCTGCAGGGAGATGATATTCATGCTGTTGTTCCAGCACCGCATGTGTCGGTGTTCACCGAAAAATGCTTATTAGGGCATACTTATATTGTATCTAATTTTAAGGTGGTGCCTTATGTTCTGGCGTTCAGGGCATCGGGACACAAATATATGATAAAGTTTACTGCTGGAACGTCTGTTCTTGATGAAGACAAACATGAGATACCCCCGAAATCGATTTTATTTACAAGTTTTTCCGACATTATAACAGGGAGGTTTGACAAACATGTTCTGATTCGTGAGTATGGTTTTTGGCTGTATTATTATCTCATGTTTTGATGCGTTTTAGCCGTGTGAAATTAATAAATTTATTTCAGATGTCGTTGGAATGGTGGATAGTATTGGTTATGCACAGACTGAGTCGGGTGCACAGAAGCAGCAAATTAGCATGATGTTGCGTGACCACAGGTTTGTTTTTTTTATACATTAGACTGCCTGATATATGAATCATGTTATATATCTTAATGTGTTGTGATCATGGTTTAGCAACAACATGTTGAACTGTACTCTGTGGGAATCATACGCGGATCAGTTCATCAAGTTTAACAAAGTTAGGGTTGCTGCATCACTCCCTACAGTTGTGTTGCTTCAGTATGCCAAAGTGAAGGAAGAAGGTTATTCCATGACTTATTTTTTAAATTAATACTAAAACTACAAAATCTGTTATAAATATATTGACAAGGTATAATTTGAATTTGCAGGAAAGTATCCTCTGTCTGTGACAAACACCTACAATGTGACCGTTTTATGTGTTGATGCTGATTTTCCTGTCATGAAAGACTTTATTGATAGGTATGTTGATAGTGTCATCCATTTTGTGCAATTATTTTTTTCATGTATGAATTTGATAATGATCCATGCTCTGCAGAATGCCTGAGGAGAGCAGGGTAACCCTGTCTGAACAACTTGGAGGGAATTCCCAATATTCCTCCCAAAGTTCTGAAAATCAACAGCTCACTCCTGTGCAAAAATTGTTCTCAAAGGCTGTTGTTTTGCCTATTGCTGAGATTATTCAACTTACGGATGTATGTCTTTCTATTTTCCTATATTATCATAATTATAACCTCATTGTTTAGTGCGTCACATGTTTCTGATTTTGGCGGCTATTTGTCCAGGTTACATTTTGTGCTACTGTCGCTACAACAAAATTATTAGTAGCATCTCCGTTTGGATGGTACTATCGTGCCTGTCATATGTGTCAATCAATAACGCGTGGGGACAGCCCCCCCTTTGAGTGTGAAGCTGGTCATGAAACCATGGCTGAAGTCCTTAGGTTTTAGTTGTTCTCACCTAATAGATGTTGTTTCTGTCATGTTTGTGATGTTTCTATGTTGTCGGCTTTTTTAACGGAACGACTTCTTATGATATTCAGGTATAAGATTGAGATTGAGGTTACTCACGGGGGCAAAAGCTGCAATTTTGTCTTCTGGAACAGAGAATGTGAAATGCTATTGGGTTTATCTGCATCGCAACTTCGTAACACTATGATTCAGGTTATATTTATATTGCGCAGACGAATTAGAATGTACTTTCCAATACTCTGTGTACACTAATATGGCCAGTTGTTTAAATAGGCTGGAATTACTAATCCATTGGACTTTCCGTTAGCACTTGATCAGTTGTTGAAGTTGGAAATGACTATGAAGGTTAAGTGGCATCCACGCTGGAAGAACTGTTCCGTCGTTATGATTATAAAAAATGATCCTATTATCCAGCAACTTAAGGAAAAATGGGGAACAGATGAGGTCAGCTCTAATAAACTGACATTTGTTTTATAAAAGAGGACTTCATATTATAACAATTTTTTGCCTGATTTTGTTTTTCTTTGGTAAATTCTCAAGGAACCTATTCCAATCCAAACTGTCGTACCTGAGACTCTGGAGGTAGAAATTTTAAACTGTGTATGCATTTTTTTACTTTTCCTGTGATTATATTATATTGAAAACTGTGTTTAACAATATATAGATTAAAGAGAGTGTTGATGAGGCTAAAACAGATGCCAATGAAGACTGTGAATTGGTTACAGTAAGTCTCACTGCAACACACTTACCTACTTACATTTATATCAATATTCCTAACACTTACCTACTTACATTTATATCAATATTCCTAACTAATAGTCTTCATCGTGGCATTGCAGGACCTGGAAATTACATCTGAGCACAAGCCTGATGCTGTCACACCTGGTGGTAAGAGGCATCTTCCTGCTGCATCAAGTGAATCCACTGATTTGGACGGATTACATGATGGAGAACTGTCATCAAACAAGCTGAAGAAGATAATTAAAATGGAGAAGATTGATTAGATCTATTTTTATTTCGTGTGTGTTTTGCTTAGGTGTTTGTTATAAAAACTGAATGTTAGTTTCCTTTGCTTTTAATCATGTGTGTGATTTCATTTTTTGTAATAATTAGTGCATGAATACTGGCTATGTGCTTCTGTTATGTTCAATTTGATTTAAGAATTATCAATGGTTTGTGTGGCTTATTATATTCAAATGATTCAAATTCAACTACATATTATATATACTATTATTAATTATTTTGATTCTTTTTGATCATATATCAAACATTCCATTTTAACTATACCTCTTATAACGGGGTGCTGCTTTTTTATTATTTCGACGATATAAACCTTACAATAGAAAGTACGAAATTGACCGTAATATACTAATAAATATTCTACTGCATGTAGTTACAATAATGATGTCGCAAAGAACGGTTTGTTTGGATTAGCAAAATCTAAGCTTTCTGTCATTACATTGTAAACTAAAACATGGATTGTGCCTCACAAACAAACACCAGAACTTTTAACATTTGACTATGTTAACTATCAATAAATAATTTTATGTCTGATCTTAGTATAATGTTGATACAATATTATGGGACAGATTTCATTTTAACTAACAGCATATCAGAGCAGATTAATAGAATATAATAGGAGAACTTAAAAAATTTGTCCCGAAAACGATTATATATTAGATCTTCTAATGGTCACAATATTACTGTGTTCCCATTTTGGATAAAGTGCTTACAAAATAACATGTAGCAGAATATATATAACACAATGTACCAAAATAACATTCCCAACATATAATATAACCATTAAAATTCAGGTATAGTACACGGTTTGCAAATAGCAGCAGTTTCTTCATTGTCTTTCAACCTTCACATAGATATACGGAGAGAATCGCAGCATACTCCACGCTATTGTATCCCCATTATGCAGGTTAAGAGATTTGGCGAATTCGTACCATCCCAGGGCCATGTACTTTTCATATGGATGGGGTATTCCTTTTCTGTTAGCTTTGTGAACCTGACAGGTAACAATGTTCTTCGTCCTCACATCCAGCAGGTTGATTTCATCTTGAAAGCGACGGAGGCATCTTTTGGCGATTTCCTTAGGGAAATGCTGCATACAGGAAATAAGGTAACTATTAACAATATATACTATTTACATTTTCAATAACATGATGCTCATATTCAAATATCTCCTTACCATTACATTCTGCTGTGTAGATTTAGCATTTGTAACATGGGTGTTCCAGAAAAAAAATTGAGCCCCTGTACCCACCTTTGCTTTTTTCACCACTTTACCCTTTTGTTTCTTACCCTCTTTTGATCCACTTGGTTCACCAACTTCAGAAACTTTGATTTCATTTGTGTCAATGTCTGTTGATTCCTCTTTTATCTTTATAGGTCCTGCATTGGGATTGCTTTTAACACTTGCGCTATTTTGTGTGACAACATCAACATTCGACACAACACGACCAGGGGTGACATTGCGCTGTTTATTCCTGCGTTTTCTTTCCACCTTAGGATCGTACCCTGTTTCCTTTACCAAATCTTCTATGATTTCCATTGCCTGATCATCGCTGTTCCAACATCAAATATGGATTAAAAACAAACCGCATATGAAGCATTCTTTACTAAGCAATAGTCATATGCCGAGCAACGACGGGATATACAATCCAACAATAAAAAACAACAATAGTCATTCAGTCACATTTGATTTCTTGACAAATACCACACATAATACAACATTAAGCTATATTGATACTACACCCATCACTAAATGCTGTTAACTATTATTACCACACTACCATATTTTGTATACCAATATACCCTATTTTGTACGGCAAAGCAAAGGTGAAATAAAATTATCTACTCATACCTAAAATCATTTTCATCATCAGAGGGAATCCGCATAGAAGGACCACCGTGTGAAGATGCCATTGTCGAAACCCTAACCGCAGGCAGTTGCAATGCTAAACTTCTATTCAGTGCAATAGGAAACAAGTACTTGGTACATGCAGAAAGTGGGTTAACTGTTCAGTTTCTATTTACTTATAATATTAGTTTTGACTTAAAGTCTTTTTAAAATAGTAACACATCCATCAAATAAAATATTATAAATAACCTGTATAGATTAAATTAAATACATTTAACACACACAACAGTTATAAGGGAGGGATAAGTGGTAATTTAAATCTATAACCATCATTCTATTCATATTCAGTTCCAACTTCATATATATTCAAGTATGAAAGAAAAATTAAAATCAACATTGCATTCATGACATTTGAACCCACCAATTCCCCTTCAATTAGAAACTGTAAACTTTTAGTATTCAAAACCATGAAGTAGCATGCTATACATCTCATATTGTGTGCATAAATCTAAACAAATCAATTTTATTTATAGTATTATTATTCATCCTACTTTTGTGTTTGTGATGGAAACAGATGTTGTTAAAAACACTGCTCCTCAAACATCCATTGCAAGAAAGAGGAGAAAGCTTATTCTTAAAGCAAAGAGGGATTATCGAAACTGTGTCAGATCAAGCAACCTCACTTCCCATTTAAATCATAATTTTACATCCTCTGTAACATATGAAATCACTATTGAAACGGCTATGGCTAGAAAGAGAAGGAAAATAATCTTGGATAACAGAAAAAGATTGAGAAATTTGTTCAATACTGAAGTTAGTAGGGTTCAAAATACAAACAACATTGTTAGTCAAAGTCAGAACATGGATCATGCATCTACTTCAAATTATAATATGTCAAGTCAGTCCATGGATCATCCATCTACCTCAAATCATAATATGTCTGTTGAATCTCATTATCAAGACAATGATGACTCCAACTCTGACAATAATTTAAATTCTTCTAATAGTTCCGACTCTGACGAAGATTCAGACCCGACACAATTACAGGAGGCCCATCTTCAAGGTATTTCCATATCATACACTGATAACTAAATGATGTACACTTCTTCTGTTAATAGACATATTCAGTATTGTGCTTTCTTCTTTCAGAATATTACGATATTGGCGACCAAAGTTATGAATGCGCACACTGCCAAGCATGTATGTGGTACCAAGAAAAAGTGAATAGACACAAAATTACAGCAACTCCTCGCTTTTATCGTTGTTGCCGTGGAGGAAAAATTGTTCTTTCGTTCCTTGAACAACCTCCACAGGTGTTGCAAGATCTTCTATTTAATAAAACATATTCAGATAGTAAAAACTACCAGGCTAACATACGAACATACAACGCAATATTCTCATTCACTTCCCCTGGAATGAAGTTCGACACAACATACTCTAAAAGAGGAGGACCCCCTACTTTGAGACTGCAGGGTCAGACCTGTCATCGAATTGGTACACTGCTGCCAGAAACAGGGCAACCTCCGTAATATGCTCAATTATACATCTATGACACGGACAATGAAGTTGAACACAGAATAAAATGTTTCAAGTAAGCTTGCTCAGACATAATTACACAATTGTTTTATAAAAATATTTTGTTAAACTATTTATTCATGGCTGCGAAAAATAAACAGGGACAACAAAGGCATCGAGCGACCGGTTGTCAAAAAGCTCAAGATGATGTTAGATGAGCACAATGTTCATGCCAAAGCTTTTAGAATGGCAAGGGATGTTTTAAGGACAAATTCTTTCACAGATATAAAACTCAGGCTTATTTCTGATAGATCTGAAGATGGCCGTGTTTACAACAAACCTACTGTCTCAGAAGTGGCTGCACTCATTGTGGGAGACATTGATTCTGCTGATAAAAGGGACATCTTAATTCAGCGCCGCAATGGTGGTTTGCAACGAATAGATGAGTTTCACCCAGCATATTTGGCTTATCAGTATCCTCTTATATTTCCTTATGGGGAAGATGGTTATAGGAAAAATATAATGCACAGATATCGCCATGAAACTGAGGTCACTAGGAGAAACCGTCAAAGCATTAAGGATTGGTTTTCTTACCGGTTACAACAACGTCGCAAAGAGGCAAAAACACTACTTTACTCAAGACGCCTATTTCAACAATTCTTAGTCGACGGCTATGCTATGATGGAATCCGAACGACTGAATTGGTTGAGAGATAATCAATCGAAATTAAGAGCGGGCAAATATAATAATTTGGCCGCTCAAACTGATGGCGATACAAGAAATGAACACCAAAAGCAAGGAAAACGAGTTGTTCTGCCATCAACATTTGTTGGTAGCAAGAGATATATGGATCAACTATATTTTGACGGTATGGCCATTTCAAGTCGATTGAGATTCCCTGGTTTATTTGTTACTTTTACCTGCAACCCAAATTGGCCTGAAATTAAAAGAGCATTGTCAGGCACAGGTCTACAACCCCATGGTAGGCCAGATATCATTTCAAAAGTTTTCAAAATAAAGTTTGATACCCTCATGGATGATATTACAAAACACCATGTCGTTGGAAAAGTGATTGCATGTAAGTTGTTTCATTTAATTATACTACTTTTCAATCATGTGTCTGTGTAGTACCAAAATATTACATCAAACTAACTTTCAATTTAATAGATATGTACACCATTGAATTCCAAAAGCGGGGATTGCCACATGCTCACATCTTGATATTCCTACACCCTCAGAGCAAATACCCAACACCATCTGACATAGACAAGATCATTTCTGCTGAAATTCCCGACCCGACTGTTCATCCCAATTTATACAAATTGGTTAAGGCACATATGATGCATGGACCCTGTGGCCTTGCGCGCGTGACCTCACAATGTATGAAGAATGGACGATGTTCTAAATACTATCCCAAAAAGTTTATTGAACACACTATTGTTGATGCAGAGGGATATCCGCTGTATAGGAGAAGATCAAAAACCTTCACTATTGAAAAAAATGGTATCACCTTGGACAACAGACATGTGGTTCCATATAACACCAGATTTCTCATGAAATACCAGGCACATATAAACATGGAATGGTGTAATCAGAGTACTTCCATAAAATATCTTTTCAAATATATCAATAAAGGCTATGACAGAATAACAGCAGCAGTTTCAACAAATAGCAATCAACCTGTTGATAAAATCCAACAATATCTCGACTGCAGGTATGTCTCTCCCAGTGAAGCATGCTGGCGCATTTACTCTTACAATATTCATGGCAGAAAACCAGCTGTGGAACGTATGTTCTATCATTTGGTTGGGGAGAAACCTATATACTATACAGATTATGCACGCATGGAAAATGTGCTGGAAACTGCAAGTGTGACTGAATCAATGTTTACTGCATGGCTGGTGGCAAGTGCTAAATATGAAGAGGCACAAACATTAACTTATGGTCAATTTGTCTCAAAGTTTGTTTATCACAAAAAACAGAGAGAATGGAAACCGCGGAAAAAAGGCTTCACCATTGGACGTCTCATATGGGTTCCGCCAACAACTGGTGAACTGTTTTACCTGCGCATGATGTTGACGGTGGCAAAAGGACCAACAACATATGAGGAAATCAGGACCGTGGATAATATTCAGTATGATACATTCAGAGATGCATGCTTTGCAATGGGATTTCTTGAAGACGACAAAGAATACATAGCTGTTATAAAGGAGGCAAGTCATTGGGGGACTGGTCATTTTCTTCGAAAACTGTTTGTTATCATGCTTTTGTCTGGTGCTGTTAATCGCCCTGCACATGTTTGGGAACAAACTTGGCTCATATTATCTGATGGTGTCTTACATACACAAAGAGCATTGGCTGCAAATCTAGGTTTGTTAGACATAATAAAATAGCAAACAAAACAATTTCTTAATAACAACCTACAGATGACTTACCAACAGTATTATAACTCAATTTCTCATATCAATGCAGAATTGGTCCTCACACAAGAAGAGTTACAAAATTTGACTTTAATAGAAATTGAGAAACTGCTTCAAGCAAATAGAAGGACACTAAAGGATTTTAGTCCTATTCCATATCCGGATGCTTATGTTCTTGAACAGTTAGGAAACAGGCTCATATATGATGAGCGTAATTATGATACAGCATCAATGAACTCAGAATTTGAAAATCTGTTTGCTGCTCTTACAAGTAACTATTGCGTCAATTAAATTCATTTTATTTTACGCTTTGAAATTCTATGAATCAATTATTTTAACACCGTTCTACCATCAATATTATGTTCCTAAGATGAGCAAAGAGGTATTTATGAAAAAATCATCAACGCTGTGGAGTCTCAGAAACCTGCCGTTTTCTTCCTTCATGGTTATGGTGGTACCAGAAAAACATATATGTGGAGAACACTCGCAGCTGCTTTAAGATCAAAACACGATATATGTTTAACTGTTGCAACTAGCGGTATAGTATCATTGTTACTTCCAGGAGGTAGAACTACACATTCAAAGTTCAGGATACCGGTACCAACTATGGACAATTCTACTTGCAAGGTTGAATTCAACGATGATGTTACAGACATGTTACGACAGACAAAGCTTATAATATGGGATGAGGCACCAATGGCGCATAAGTATGCAATAGAATCGCTTGACAGAACTTTGAAATATGTTATGAGTGCAGACAAAAATTCAACTGATGTATTCGGTGGAAAGGTTGTTGTTTTCGGGGGCGATTTCAGACAGATTTTACCTGTTGTCCCCAGAGGCAGTCGTTTCGATATTGTACATTGTGCCATAAATGCATCTTACATATGGCATTCAGTTGAGGTATTAACATTGACAAGAAACATGCGGCTACGAACAGGATCAACACAGACTGACAAAAATGAGATAGCACAGTTTTTAGATTGGCTTTTAAGAATAGGAGAGGGCCGAATATCTGAGCCTAATGACGGCACCGCCGAAATCAACATACCACCTGATATTCTGATAACAGAATTCGATGATCCAATTGTGGCCATTGTCAATACCACATACCCTGATTTCATAAATAATTTCCAATGTGTTGATTACCTTAAAAGTCGAGCGATACTTGCCTCTACACTGGAGATTGTTGATCAGATCAATGACCATATACTTAACTTGATGCCAGGTCAAGCAACAAAAATATATAATTTAATGGATTATATTAATCTAATTTTTGCTTTTACTAATTCTGTTCAGTCAACAATACAGGAGAGATTCGTGACTACTACAGCGCAAATTCAGTTGACAAGTCTGAGATTCATGACCCAGCAGTAGTTGATATCCTCACGCCAGAATTTCTAAGTTCCCTCCGAACATCAGGGTTGCCAAACCATCACTTAAAACTAAAGGTTGGGACACCTATAATGCTCATGAGAAATATAGATCAAGCTGAAGGTTTGTGTAACGGCACAAGGCTGTGTATAACAAAGATGGCAGCCCATGTACTCGAGGCTTCAATAATGGGTGGTAAAGGTTTGGGAAATTTGGTTTACATACCTCGAATGGACATGTCACCATCCCAATCACCATGGCCATTCAAACTGAATAGGAGACAGTTCCCTATTATAGTTTCCTATTCTATGACAATCAACAAATCACAGGGACAGTCATTGGATAACGTTGGTTTATACTTACCGAAAGATGTATTCACACATGGCCAGATTTATGTCGCATTGTCAAGAGTAACAACAAAAAAGGGAATCAAAATACTGATACATGATGAAGAAAAGAAATTCAGGGAGAAAACTACAAATCTTGTGTATAAAGAAGTTTTTAACAATGTCTAAGTTTTAAAAATTAATCACAGTAAATCTATAACAGCGGTAATATATATTACTAACGGCATATTAGTATTGCAAGTAACAGCAATAATATATATTACTAACAGCATATTAGTAATGCAAGTAACAGAAATAATATATATATAGCATAACATCTAAATACCAAAATCTTATATATTAATATAAAGGTGGACCTAAGTCCACCAGAGAATTACAAAAAGTTAAAGAGTTAGATACTTATAACAAACTTTTACATCAAATTTTTCAACATTGTTACAAGTATCTCCTTGCTGATGGGATCCTTAACGCTGAAGCCCATAGAGTCTCCATCAAGCAGGCACCTTTCCTTGGCAAATTTGTACCAACCATGCCCTAAGAACATCTGACCCTTTTCGGTATGATGAACTTCACATTCATACCTGACTTCCCTTTCCCAGTCAACCAAATCTACAAACCTTGCTCCATGGAGCCAGCGACTTGCCACAACATGCTCAGGAATTTCCTGCAATATTGATATAAAACAACATTAGATAATCCCATTAACTGATAGGGAAAGACAATAAGCTTAAAACGAATAATAACTTACAAGAAGACATGACTGAGCCATCTTCCCATTGGCCACATCTTGCTTCCAGATACAATATTGTAACTTAGCAGGCTGCTCTGCATGGCAACTAAAATCCTCAACAACCGGTTCATGGCATCTGGAACATTATACAAACAAACAACATGGTCAATAAATAAATGTGTTATCAAACATTCTAAATTCAAGCATAAAACGTATACTCAACATAAGCTAATTCAAACATACACAGAGTTATCAGAAGTGACAGCTTTCCCCACAACCATTTGGTTCACCGAGTTTTCTTCGCCTGCATGCAACCATATATAACTTTTAAATTCAAAATGTAACAGAGCAAACTTTCAAATGATATGTTTACCTTTACCTCTCATTGCTTGATCAACTCTTCCTTCCATCTTTTCAGAAATTCGCAGTTTACACTATTGGTTCCAGAGTAATGATGAATGCTTCAGTTTTTAGTGCTTTCAAACTTCCTACACATTACTTATATAACACTCTAAATGGACTCTTCACATACCTGCAACTTTTCCACCGTCCAATAGAATTCAATGCAATTGTTCAATTAGTCTTCTTTGCATTTACATCACTTCAAAACAGTTTTCGTTTTATTTATATTCCTCACGAAAAACATTAACTGCCCATAACCCAATTGATCTTTCACATCCCAATATAATATAACACATTACAACTATTTTATAACCATTTAATATTATCGTACTACTCTTTAACATATACTAATAAATTGAATTTTCAACTATTCATATGTCCATTGTTGTGTGTTCACCATTTAGATTTAATAGCCTACCATTTACAAGAGCCATACCCCTACTTATACCAACAATAATGAAATTAGGTACCCTATTCTGATCAAGTTTGATAGATATCCTGTTCAATACTTATAATAAACAATACTTAATTTTAAAACAGAATGGTAATCAATTTTGCATAAAAACCATGGCAGATTTGGCACATTCCATGAAACTTACAACCAAAATTGATAATATTTAATTTAAAACCATACATAGTGCCATAATTGTTAATCTTTGTTCACATCCACCATTACAAAAAAAAACAAAACGATAAATCCCATACAAACTAAACTGCTAAAAAACGGCCCTATACATCCACCACAAACATTGCCTAACCAACAGCTCTATCAACGATCACCACTGCGCTCCACTGTTACCATAATATCTAACACTGGCGGGTAATAAATCACAAAGTGCACTTTATCACCTTCTTTCAATTCAGCTGCCCTTACATAGTCAAACCATTCTCCATACAAATATGTTTCATTTTTTTTGGCCTCTTCTTCACATTGCACTCATATGGGTACCCGTTGTCCACATCATTGAGGGTAATCTCTGACATTCCAGCAAGCCCACATTTCTCTACTATTTCTGCAGGAATATGCTGCACTCATTGACATACAATATCAGCTACATTACTTCTGTGTATAACACCATTGTGCCAACAACTATAGACTTTGAACACTGCTTACCATAACATTTGAGCAAAACTTCTTTACATCATGAACTTCACGAGTCCAGTACGCTTCTTCGAACTCTTCCTGTATAGGACTCATTTCCCTGAAATTAAGACCACATTTATAGCACAATGCCAACACAACAGCATCAATATACCTATAACTATAATATATTCCCTATCACTTATAAATAAACTTTACCTCTCACTATCAGAAGATATCATTATGTATTCATTCCCATCTCCATCATCCCTTCAACACAATAACATACAAACTATTTATTAAACTAAGTTGTAACTCATTATTCCGGAAACACATTCAATTTTGTGGAGGTTAAATGGAATTCAATACAAAAAAAAAAATTAAACTATAACATTACCCTTTATTTTCAACAACCCTGGCAGCCTCTACAGAAACTTTACCGGCATCTTTGACACGATTCAATCTTTCATGTTGTTTCTTCCATTCCTCCATAACATCCTCATTCTCATGTGACCCACTCAGTATCCTCTCAACTGTGAGCCGCTTCCATGGAGTTTGCAACTCCAACCGATCGGGTGAACTGGAATCAAAACAACATTGCGACCTCTAAATGGATGAATATCTTATGATAAACTCTGCAAACAACATAAACAGTAACACATGCACATACCTTCTTGGCTGCGACATTTTGTTCTTCACACTTATCACCCAACCCTGCGTTTCTTACACCAACAATGCCAAAGACAGACTCTTTGATTTCCAACACGTTGAAGAGTTATGAATCCAACGTTACTTTAATTTTAAATGCCAACGTTATGTAACAATAACAATAATAGGATTCTTTTGTGGGCCTATTAACATATTAGGTCTAACAATAAAAATAGGTTTTCTGCACCAAGGCTAACCATCTAAGGCCCAATAAACTTTAATGTCCTATTAACTTAGATATATTAACCAACTATAAGGTCCAACATGTATTTTTAACCTATTTAAAATATTTTACCTTATTATATGAACTTACACATATATATTCATTTTCCCTATTTTATTAAAGTGCCCTAAAACCCAATGCGCAAGACAGACGGGTACCCGTGCGAACGCACGGGTAAGACACTAGTTTATTAGCTTAGAGATTCATATCCAAGAATTCTATAAACTTTCACCACAATTGTTCTATTCAATTTTGATAGTGTATAAACTATTTTAATTTAAAAATAAATAAAAATAATGACCTCTAATTTTAGAGATGTCACTACGGTCTTTCATGTTGAGAATAATGCAAGTGTGAGCAGTGGCGAATCCAGAAATTTTTCGTAATGGGGGCATAAAGAATACTCAATAATATATTTTTAATAAATTGTTTTAATTTTTTCAAATTATCTATGTATAGAATATAATTATTCAAAATAGTATATAATCTTTGGTAGATCCAAAAATTTTATGTTGTGTCTGCACAAAAAATAGTCAATAATATTCTTTTAATAAAATGTTTTAAATTTTACAAAATACTTATTTATATGAACAAAATTGCAATTATTCAAAATAGTATTGGCTGATCTATAAATTTTATGTTGTGAGCATAGGCAATAATATTTTTTCATAAAATATTTAAATTAACAAAATATTTATTTATATGAATACAATTATTTAAAATAGTATATGATATGTAGGGTGATATTTATTTTCTAAAATATATTGTAGTATAATTTGTTTAATTATTAGTATTAAAAGAAGAAATAAAAGTTAAAGTAAATAATTCAAAATGATACTTTTTATATTTTTTATTCTTTAAAAAATAGAATTTTGAGTGTCAATACTTATTTTTGTGAAAAAGATTAACATTATTATAGTATTTTTAATCTTCTTTGTTTTCATTTGTGGGGGCAAGAGCCCCAAAACTAATATACCTGCATCTGTCCGTGAGTGTGAGTGTGGATAATAGTCCCAGATTAGTAATGCATGTGGTGACTTGAGCATATATAAGTGGGAGAACCCACTCACCTATCACCTTAAGGTTTTAGGTGGAGAAGTTGTGTGTCTCCCACTAAGGTGTGTTGCTCAAGCGGAATGTCTCGAAAATTAACAATGATTCTGACTCGACCCTCTCCCGATTGTTGCGCCAACATTTCATAGAATGGTGATGAAATGAAATCGTTGTATGTTTTATTTGTAGTATTAAATTTATTGATATTGTTTTATAATTTTATTTTTGAAGAAATATAATTGGATTTTATTTTCCTTGTGTAAATTATTGGCGATTGCAGAAAAATTCAAATAAAACAAGTAAATATATCTTTGTAAATAACTAATTAATGTGATAAAGAAGGTTGATTTAGTTTGTTAGGAGTTAACTTATATACCAAATGACCACGTACGTGTTCCATTTCTATGGCTGATGTGGGTAAGTTTCTCCATAAATGTTCTTCTTCTAAGAGCGTTCTAGTAAATTTATGGAGCTTAACTCAAATAATTTTTTTTTGTTTGTATAAAAGTCAAATAATGCAGTTTGAAATTTAATTTCTGTAAGTTTCTCTGAAAAGTGTTGTGTGGTGCAAGAACAAGACAACTCTTAGAAATATAAAAATAAGAATACTCTAAACTTTTCGTAGTACTATAAAATTGAAAATTATTCTGGAACAGAATCTCTATGTTTTTTCAAATAATAGCTAACAATTATTCTTATTATTTTGACATTGAATTTTGATCAAAAAGATATTCTATTAGCTGAAAATGAATTTTAATGATCACATCCTCGATTTACTGACCTAAAATATTTTGTGAATATAATATTCTATATTTTCTTTTAAGACATTTTATTACTATCTTAGTCTCATTATTATAATGTAATGTGTTCTGGTCTGGGCCGAGCAGACCCAACCCTTGATTATCAGCCGAGCAGGCCCACTTCCCTTGGGCCCAATTACTGAACAGATAAGGGCTGTCCGTCGCGAAGACCCTGGCCGAGCAGGCCCAAACCTTTGGGCCCACTTACTAGATAACCGTCAAGGAGTTATCCACGCACGAAGACCACGCGTCACGTCTCAGCGAAGGATTCGGTCAACCATCTCCGAACCCTACGCCATGTGCATCCAGAACGTGAGTCTCCTGCTGACTCAGCCCTAGCATGGGACGTTCTGGCAGTTCCCTAGCACGTGGGCCTCCAGTTGGATTTGGCCCAATTAGGGAACCTTGGCCCAGCGCTGGGGGCTATAAATACCCTCTTTCACTAGAGGGTCAGGTATTCTATTCTTAACTCTAAACCTCATTCTCTGATAGCTACTGACTTAAGCATCGGAGAACCTTGCAGGTACCCCCCCCCCCCCCCCCCCATCTTGCTCTTCAAGCCAGACATTGCGCCTTGACGATTCTTCTGATCAGGTACGATCAGTGGCGCCGTCTGTGGGAACCTTGCTCCCCCTTCTTTAACAAAGATCAAAGCATAACCTTTCACCATCGTCATGGCCAACAACAACACACCTAGTCCTGATCCCTTTGTCCTGGAACAACTGATTGAAGATTCCAGCCGCGAACTGACGAACCGCCGTCGGCAGGAACGTGCTTTTGCCGGACAGAGGCAACAGATTCAGCACATTCAACATGTGCACAGCCTTCAACAAGTCCAGAACGTCGAACAAACCCATCCTGAAGGACAAGTTCAGAACGGGGAAGACGGGCAGACCCGACCCCAGACTGAACCAGACCAGCTCCAAGTGGTGAATGAAACTGATACCCGAGACGGGCAACCCGCTTCCTCGTTCACCCACACCTCTGGCAGACGAAGAAGCCGTAGCCCAGACGAGGAGGAACAGATCAACATTCCCGAGGGCGCTGACCCGACTGCCATTCTCCTACTCAAAGAGCTGCAGAAGACCAACCGCCTCATCCGCCAACAGGGCGACCGCATCCACGACCTGGAAAGGAAGCGACGATATCGCTCCCCCCAACGGAGACGCCATCGGTCACGTTCCTATTCCTCTTCGCGGTCTCCCCCGAGGAGAAGCCGCGAGTGCAGTCCATCTAGGTCTCGCTCCCCCTCGAGAAGAAACCGGCGCCAGCGGTCTTATTCCCGCTCTCCACCTCGAAAGACTCGGAAGAATCAGAAACCTGAAACCACTGAAGCCAAGAGTCTCTCACCCGAGCAGGAGCACCGAGGCCCCTCCAAAGCCGTGCAGAAAGTCCGCGAGCATTCTCCAAAAGACAACCGCAAAATCTCAGGCAAATCACGCACTAAGTCCCAGCGGGGCAGACATTCAAACTCCCCTGAACCTAGCGACGAAGAGGATTTCCGCAGTCCCTTGTCCGAGCAAATCCGGCGTGTTCGTCTTCCCCGGGGGATGGAAAAACCACCAGCCTTGGACCACTATGACGGGACCACCGACCCCGATGACCACATAAGGAGCATCGAAGCTGTCATGGACTACCATGTGGTACGAGGATCCATCAAATGCCGCATCTTTCCGACGACACTAAGGAAAGGCGCGATGAATTGGTACAGGAATCTGCCCCCTAACTCCATCCACTCCTGGACTGAACTGAAGGATCTTTTCCTAAGCCACTTCACCGCGTCTCGTCGGCAACCGAAATCAGAAGCAAATCTTGAGGCAGTAATCCAAGGTACCAACGAATCTTTGAGAGACTACCTCGACAGGTTCAACAAAGAAGCTGTCCAAGTGCAGACCGCGGACTACATGAAGAGGTACCTACTCGAACGAGGGCTCCTCCCCGGAAGCGACTTCAAAAAGGCCATCAAGATTGAGGAGGTCCACTCCATGAACGCCCTCCTTCGCAAGGCTCAGGCCTTCATCAGATATGAGGAAGCAGAGGCTGCTACCACGAGAGCGTCACGGGACAACGACGCCGCTCGCAGTTCAAACCATGAGCCCTCAACTTCGAGGCGCGGGCACGAGAGAAGGAAAGACGACAGGTCCCTCGACATCAAAGAATGTCGGGGACCTTCTGGTCGTTTCAACGAATATACCCCGCTGAACGCCTCACGGGAAAGGATCCTAGCCGAATGCCAAAACACTGACTTCAAAAAGTCGAACATCAGACCCCCGAAGTCAAACCCCGCGAGGCCAGGAACCGACAAGTCCAAGTACTGCAAATACCACAGGAGCCATGGACATATGACCGAGGATTGCATTCACCTCAAGGACGCTATTGAAACACTGATCAAGGAAGGTCGCCTTTCAAAATACACACAGAAAGGGGAACCTTCCCGAAGGGACGACCACAGAAACTATGACGAAGGGAATTCGCCGGACAACAGGCCCCTACAAGTAGCCCTGTCAGTGACCCGACCTGAAGATTTCATACCATCGGTCGGGGCACCTGCCGCACTCAGCAAATGGGAAGGATTCCCATTCGCCATGGTCGTCTCCAACGGCGGAGATCCGGGATCTCTCACCATCAGTTCAGTGAAGAGAAAGTTCGATGAGCTGCTCAGCGCCAACGCAGACCTCGGCCCCACACTGAGAAAGTTCCGAGGGAAATCTGAACCAATCACCTTATACCTGGAAGAACTACCCGGCGGAGCTCCAAACGCCACAATTCCTCTGCTCGTCCGAGCAAGAATGGCGAACTTCGATGTTCGACGGGTCCTAGTCGATGAAGGCAGCTCGGTCGACATCATGTACTCCCATCTCTTCCGGACACTCCAGCTGGACGACTCACACCTCACTCCCTACGTGGGTTCAGACCTTCAAGGCTTCAACGGAGCTACCACTAAACCATGGGGTTACGTCGAGCTGATTGTCACCTTCGGAGAAGGGGAGGCTTCTAGGCAAGTCAAAACTAGGTTCTTGGTGATCGACTGCAAAACCCTGTACAACTGCATCATCGGACGCCCCACTCTGGCCGAGCTGACCGCCGTACCCTCCACTGTCCACCTGAAGATGAAGTTCTACACGAGGACCGGACGAGTGGCCACCATCAACGCCGATATTGAAGCGGCCAGAAGAATCTTTGACGCCTCCGTCAAAGGATTAGAACTGATCGCTCCGCCAACCGGCTCCAACAAAAAGCCAAGGGCCGAAGACAAGCATCCTCGAGGAGACCAGCATCAGACAACCAACGTCAGCTCAGTCGACCTGGACGCCCGGTTTGCAGAAGAAGAACAAAAGACTGGGGAAGAGTCGAGGTCGAAGTCACCTCACCCCTTCCGACCAGTTCCGGACGGAGATTTCGAACTGGTCCCCTTGGGCGAAAACCCTGACAAAGCAGTGAAAATCGGTAAAGGGATCCCAGACCTTCCGAGGAAGCAGCTCATAGCCTGCCTTCGAGCCAACGCTGATCTGTTCGCCTGGAGCGCCGCGGAAATGCCCGGACTCGACCCTGAGGTCGCCTGCCACCACCTCTCCATCAATCCAGCCGCAAAGGCCGTAGTTCAACGTAGGCGTCGGCAGTCTCCCGAGAAGGCGGAGGCTGCCGAGAAAGCTGTAAAAGACCTCTTAGAGGCAAATTTTATTTCCGAGGCCAAGTATTCAACTTGGCTCTCAAACGTTGTACTTGTTAAGAAATCTAATGGAAAATGGAGAATGTGTGTTGATTATACTGATGTTAACCGGGCATGTCCAAAAGACGCCTATCCGTTACCAAACATTGATAAACTGGTCGACAACTCGGCCGGCTATAAATTATTATCTTTTATGGATGCTTATTCAGGTTACAACCAGATCCCGATGGCGAGGAGCGACAAGCAGTACACGGCGTTCATGACCGAGTCGGGCAATTACTACTACAACGTAATGCCCTTCGGCCTCAAAAACGCGGGCTCCACGTATCAACGGATGAAGAACAAAGTGTTCCGAGGGGAGATCGGCGACACCCTCGAGGTGTACATGGACGATATGATCGTCAAGTCTCGAGGGGACACCGACCACACCTCCCATCTCGAGCGCGTATTCGAGCGGGCCAGATCCTGCAAAATGCGCTTCAATCCGGAGAAATGCACCTTCGGCGTCCGAGCAGGAAAATTCCTCGGTTTCTATCTGACCGAACGGGGAATAGAAGCCAACCCGGATAAATGCCGAGCGTTCTCCGAGCTCCCTACTCCCAACAATAAAAAATCCATCCAAGTATTAAACGGGATGCTCACTGCGCTATCACGTTTCGTCGCGAAATCCGCCCAGCACGCCCTCCCTTTCTTTAAACTACTACGCAAAGAAGCAACCTTTGAGTGGTCCGAGGAGTGCGAGCAAGCACTAGCACACCTCAAACAAGTACTTTCCTCGCCGCCCGTCCTTTCTCGATCCGATGACAACGAGCCTCTGTACCTTTACCTAGCCGTCTCAAACGAGGCAGTCAGCGCGGCTTTGATCCGAGAAACCGTAGACGGGCAAAAACCTGTGTATTTTACCAGCAAAGCCCTATAGGGACCCGAGGTACGATACCAACAGATCGAGAAAGTCGCCATGGCCCTAGTAATAGCGGCCAGGAGGCTAAGATACTACTTCCTCGCTCACACAATCTTCGTTCGGACGGATCAACCCATCAAACAACTCCTCAGCCGACCAGACATGGCCGGCAGAATGTTAAGATGGTCCCTCGAGCTTTCGGAATTCGACGTACAGTATGAGAGCAGGAAGGCGTTAAAAGCTCAGGCGCTGGCGGACTTTGTAGCCGAAATGACCTCTATCGCCGACTCACCCAACGCAACTAAAGACAAGTGGACCATCTACGTAGATGGCGCCTCAAGCAGCTCGGGCAGCGGGGCAGGCATTATCTTGGAAAACGGCGAAGGTCTTATCATAGAAGTATCTTTAGTCCTCTCCTTCAACACGTCGAACAACCAGGCCGAGTATGAAGCCCTCCTCGCGGGACTGAGACTCGCCGAGGACATAGGGGCACGAGAGGTCAAGATCTACACTGATTCCCAACTCGTCGCATCTCATATCAACGGCGAGTACCAAGCCAAAAACGACGTACTCGCCGAATATCTCGCGCTCGTCAGAGATAAGATGAAAAAATTCGCCAAAGCGGAAGTCGAGCATATCCCCCGAGAACACAACTCGCGCGCCGACATACTGTCCAAACTTGCGAGCACGAGAAAGAAAGGGGGAAACAAATCGGTTATCCAAGAAATTCTGCCCAGGCCAAGTGTAGGCGAAAACGCGCGAGCTCTACAGATATTCGCCATCGGGGACGACCAATGCTGGATGACCCCAGTGTACAACTTCCTCACAAAAGACGAGCTCCCCGCCGACGCGAAAGAAGCCTCAACAATTAAGAGACGAGCGTGCTCATACACTATCCTCGAAAACAAGCTGTACCGACGAGGTTTCTCCATCCCCCTCCTTAAATGCATCGATGCCTCGCAAGCGCTAGAGGTACTCCAGGAACTCCATGGTGGAATCAACGGCCAGCACCTCGGTGGACGGTCACTAGCCAGGAAAGCCCTCAGAGCCGGCTATTATTGGCCGACCATGCAGCAGGACGCCAAAGAGTACGTCAAGAAATGCGACAAATGCCAGCGTCACGCCGACATGCACCTGGCACCACCAAACGAGCTCAAATCCCTCTCCTCACCTTGGCCTTTCTCTACGTGGGGAATGGACCTCCTCGGACCTTTCCCGGTCGGCTCCTACCAAAACAAATACCTGGTTGTCGCTGTAGATTACTTCACAAAATGGATAGAAGCTGAAGCGCTCGCCAAAATCACATCCCAAAACGTACTCCGATTTTACAAGAGGAACATACTCGCTCGATTCGGGGTACCACAGGCGATAATAACCGACAACGGCACCCAGTTCACGGACAGAAAATTTCAGGAATTCGTGGCCAAACTCGGGACAAAGCAGCACTTCACTTCGGTCGAGCACCCCCAAACCAACGGACAGGCTGAAGCCGCCAACCGGGTCATTCTCCGTGGATTGAAGAGAAGGCTAGGCGAAGCGAAAAAAGCTTGGGTCGAAGAGCTACACAGCGTCCTCTGGGCATACAGGACGACCCCACATTCAACCACGGGCGAAACACCATTCAGGCTAACCTATGGCAACGAAGCCGTGATCCCCGTGGAGATCCGAGAACCATCTCGTCGGACTGAGTCACCTCTCGAGGAAGAACTCAACGACGAAGCCATGAGAGAAGAGCTCGACATGGTCGAGGAGATCCGAACAGGATCCTCCCTGCGAGAAGCGAAATTGAAACAACAAATAGCGTTAAGACATTACACCAAAGTTATCAAGCGCTCCTTCAAAGTCGGAGACTTAGTGCTCCGTAGGAACATGAAAGATTCACGCGAAGGCAAACTAGCCCCAAACTGGGAAGGTCCGTACCGAGTGTACGATAAAACCGAAAACGGTGCGTATTACCTCAAGAACCTTCTCGGCGAAAAACTAGCTCGACCTTGGAATGCTGAAAAACTCAGACGCTACTACAGTTAAGAAACAACCTAACGCTACCCGGCCGCTCGTGACGAACACGAGGAAAGCTGGGCGAGGACTCGCGCCATGGTACAAGCGCGTATGCTCCACGACAGCTTCAGTCGGATAACCCTACCAGGAGGCAAATCCGACTACGCGGCGGGCCTTACACGCAGGCCCTCCGCGGAAGTACCTGCACGGCAGAACCCCAGCTCGCGATGGGATCGTTCACGCCGCGAGCACCTGGCCCCGACCGCGGCCTCGAGCTCGCTTATAGCGCACACCTGCTCTGCGCACCCGGACCGTTCCCCACACGCCCGGGCCGTAAAACCTCGGTCGAGCACAAACATAATTCGAGCACAAACATAATTCGAGCATAAACACAAAGCATACATCAGATAAGCACAAATAAACATTGGAGCATAAAACGGAATATTAAAAACCGACCAAATTGGCCGGAGATATCCAAATATTACAAAAATTATCCGGGCATCGCCCAACTAGCTACCTTGGCACGCAAGCCACAAAATATTGGCACACAGGCCATAAAACATCGGCACGCAGGCCACAATAATAAAAGACTGGTCAAACATCGCCATCTTCGTCCTCGGCACCGTCGTCCTCGCCTTGGGGTTCCTCCTCATCTTCCCAGTCCTCGAACTCCGGGTTTGGTTCAATTCGCCCGTCCACGACCTTATGGTATGGGCCAATGCCCTTCGTCACCAGACGCGGGTTGAGGACTTTCAGCTGATCCACCGCAGCTTTAAAACCGACCCCCAAGGTAGCGACGCAGTCGATCTCCAGCTCCTTCACCTTGCCCAGAAGCTGAGAACGCGTCACCAAGGCTTTCTCATCCTCATCTTCCTCGGCAGCAGGGAGATGAGCCCTCTCCAACTCAGCAATTCTCTCGCGGAGCCTTTTCCCCTCGGCCTCCAAGTCCGCAACCTTGTTACGCTCTTTAACGAGATCCTCCACTATGCCGCTCTGGACCTCATACTTGTCCTTGTACTGTTCGAACTCGTGCTCCAGCTCATCGTACTTGATCTGGAGAGCATCGTAGTCCTTCTGAGGACAGACTTTCTGAGCGTTAAGAGCCAAGGCCAAGGCGGCCACCCTCATCATCCCTTCGAGGTCCTCGGACAAATCCTTGTCTCGAGCCGCCCTGTCCCGCCTGACGATGTGCCTCACCTCCTCGCGCTCGAGGAGAACATTTTTCTTTGAGAAGATTCCCCTATGCAGAGTACAAGAAGGCAGCACAATGTCCTCATCGGAGGGGTTGTCAATGATAAGAGGACGAAGCTCCCCGGTCCCGTCATTCTTTTGTTTCTTTCCGGCTGGAGAACCACGCGAGGTCGTCCCGACTGACGAAGGAGAGCCGCTGTCAGGCACACTCGCGGCAGCCGCCTTGACCTCCTCGACCCGCGATCGTTTCCCAGACGCTTTGGCGGCCCCCTTGTTCTTGGCCCGCATCTTCGTAACTTTGTCGTGCAAGTCAGCCATTTTTCCTGCAAAACAAAGAGTTAGAACCAAAAAGGTGTTGTTTGAACAAATAATAGTTATCTCACCTAACAAAATCATAGCGTCCCCGTAACTTCCGCACTCGAGGACAGCTTTGGTGTTGATGTGCCGAGGCTCCAGCATAGGGCCTCCATCCTCCTCGAATAGGGGATCCCCGTTGGGATATGTACATATCGCCTGTCTAAACCCGTCCACAAAAGAAGCGAGCCGCTGATACCCCCCTGTATCGCGCTCATTGAGATCCTCGTCCCGGAAGATGTAATAGTCAGTCCCATGCTCAAAATGGTCAGGTTGCCACTCTAACGGGAACCGAGCAGCTGGGCCCACTCTCCTCACCCCATCCTCAATATACTCGCGCTCCTCGAACAAATGATTCTCGGCATCAGGAGTGAGCGGCTTAATTATAAAATACCGACTCTTAAAATGCTTGACAGAGTCCTGGTAAATGGCGAACAGCTTCTTCGGCTGCTTAAACGACACCCAACTCCACTTGCCGTCCCGATCACGCAACCTCTGCAAATGAAAAATTCTGAAGAAAAGGGGCAGAGTCGCTTCGACCTCCAAGTACCCGCACACGATCTCAAAGGCCCTTAAGAACGCTAAAGCGTTGGGATGAAGCTGAGACGGGCAGAGGCACAACCAACTGAAGACACTCCGTTGCAAATGAGTGAAGGGGAGACGGAGACCAGCCTCCTTAAAGACGAACTCATACATTGCGAAACGGGGGCCGGGAAATTGCGAGCAGATCCTCTGGTGAGATTTGGGCACAAAGGCGCCCCAAGAAGGCTCCTCATCTTGGTCAAGGTCCTCGATGACGTTAAAGGCTTCCTTGGGATGACTCGTGAAGCGCGATGCGATCATCCTCGGAGCGACGGCCACCCATTCTTCAAGTGCCCTAGGGGAGGTCTCTACGACGGGAGCGTCCTCTTGCGCGCCAACAGCTTCCTCCCCATCTGAAATGTCGAAGACGACATCATCCTTGTTCTCGTCGGCCATTTACCTGAAAAGCAGAGGAAACCGTGAATTCGACTGGTCAAATCCACCCTTCCACCGCAAGTCAAGTGAAAGGGCGAGGAAAAGAGACGAGGAAAACTCCCCCAATCGTCAAATGGCCGACGAGCTAAAGTGTCCTCAGAACGTATACGCCGCACGCAGCGGAGGTCGGCAAACTCATGCCCTCACCGAGACGTGCAACCTCCACCGCTCGTGGCCTTCATACTACTCTCTAGTAATCCTAAAAGCTGGACGTCTCATTCAAACGTTCTAGCTCCATTCACTCAAAACTCACTCGGCAAACGCACGAGAAAAACGGTTTATCCTCTAGGTTTACTCGGCTAATTAATAAACCTTTCTCGTCACGCTCATCAATCATGCTCGCCTCACTCAAAACTAATACATAAAACTTAAATAAAAACATGAAGGAGACGAAGAACTTACTTGGAGAAAGCGAAGAAGATATGAACGAGACGAGGAGGAGAGCAGTGAGCGGATCTTGAAGGCTTGGGAAATGTTAAGTGCTAAATGAGTGACCTCCTCACTCCTTATATAGGGAAAGAAGGCCAAAGGGTGTCATGATGGCCTAGGCAGCCTAGGAGACGCCATCATTGCCTACACCCCAAAGACGGCTCCCTCCACGAAAAGCTGCCACGCGTCCCAAAGATCTTGAGAACTCCGAAAGACGCCGTCTACTTTCATTCCTAGAAACGGCGCAATAATGATTACAGCCTGTACAGCTGACACCTGTCAATCACGCTAACGAGTGACAACCAATAAGGTTAAAAACCAAAGACAACTGGAAACCGACCTAAGCCCTCGAGGAGCCCATGATTTGGAACCGTTGCCCGTGCTCGGCTAAACCTCCTCGTTGAAGTCATCACCCTTATCAGGCTAATGACTTGGGGGGCTCCTGTTCTGGTCTGGGCCGAGCAGACCCAACCCTTGATTACCAGCCGAGCAGGCCCACTTCCCTTGGGCCCAATTACTGAACAGATAAGGGCTGCCCGTCGCGAAGACCCTGGCCGAGCAGGCCCAAACCTTTGGGCCCACTTACTAGATAACCGTCAAGGAGTTATCCACGCACGAAGACCACGCGTCACGTCTCAGCGAAGGATTCGGTCAACCATCTCCGAACCCTACGCCATGTGCATCCAGAACGTGAGTCTCCTGCTGACTCAGCCCTAGCATGGGACGTTCTGGCAGTTCCCTAGCACGTGGGCCTCCAGTTGGATTTGGCCCAATTAGGGAACCTTGGCCCAGCGCTGGGGGCTATAAATACCCTCTTTCACTAGAGGGTCAGGTATTCTATTCTTAACTCTAAACCTCATTCTCTGATAGCTACTGACTTAAGCATCGGAGAACCTTGCAGGTACCCCCCCCCCATCTTGCTCTTCAAGCCAGACATTGCGCCTTGACGATTCTTCTGATCAGGTACGATCATAATGTATCATTAAAGAAATTAAATTTATTCTATAATAAATTTAGTTGATATTTTATTATAATTCTTTTTTGGTAATAAAATTCTAATATCTTTATATCGTATCAATTTTATTATTATTAGAGTTTGTTTTATTATAATGTTGATCTATGAATAATTTGAGATGACATTATAAATTTTAAAATCATCAATGTTTACTCACTCAAATAAATATATAAATAAAAATCTAATCTTAAAAATATATTTGAAATTTTATTGTTTTGAGAGTTTTATTTTGGATAATTAAGTAATAATTTTCAATTTGTATAATTATAATCTCATCTATTGCAAATACTATTATATAAAAAAAATTATTTTGAATAAAATATAGTCTATCTTAATTTGTACGATTATAATTCACATTAATAGATACAGTGGTACAAATTTTATATAGTAAAATAATTAAATAACTATAATTATAATAAATATATTAATAATAGCTATATTCTATTAGTGCGTTATTATTAATATAAATTTTGTTCAATGTACTTGTGATTAGGGGTGTTCAAAACCAAATCGGCCCAATAAAAAACTGTAAAACCGAACCAAATCAAATCAAAACCACAAAAAATCGCATTTGGTTCGGATGTGTTTGGGTTAATTTTTAACAAACGGTGTGGTTCGGTTTGGTTTGCTATTTGTATTTTACAAACCGAACCAAACCGAATCAAACCGCATTATGATAAAACTCTCCAAACTTCAATTAACTTATATCCAACCCAAACTTAAACCTATTATGCCTTAGTCTTACGATTACGAGTGATTTTCTCTTCGTCACACTTAAGGTTTCAGTTTAAGTCTTTTCAAATCTTTCCTAGCGATATTGCACATTCTTCCCATCTTCTTTTCCAAATACATATCACATACTCTTTTCTAATCTTTCATCTCTTAAGTTCTTTTTTTTTTGTTCATCTTATTATTTTTATTTTACTATTCTCTCTTCCGATTACGTTTTTAATGTTCCTCTTCTTATCTAATTACATCTCTTCTGCTCTTTCTTTTTCATCTTCTTTAATATTTAATCTCCTCTTTTTTTCTATTTCATTATAATGTTTTTAATATTATTTTATGCTATTATTTTATGTTTTTTATTCCACTTTTATCTAATATTATTTTTGTATATTAAATGAAAAGTTGTTATCCAAATATGATGAATTTTGTTGTTATTTGATAACGCATAAATGTCTAATACAAAGTTATGTTGTCATCCATATGTGTATGTATAGCTCAATAAATTTTTGTAAAAAACCCGAATCAACCGAACCAATCTAAACCGCATTAGTTTGGTTTGATTTGGTTCGGTTTTATTTCTAAAAGCCAACCGAACCAAATCGAACCGCACACCTTTCCCTCTTGCGATTCAGATGGTTTTTTACGTCAAAATCGTCCAAACCGCACCACGAACCCCCTACTTGTGATTTATGATGATTAAAGTATGGTTCAAGTGTCCTATCAGTATTATAATTTTCAAAAATGATATTCTTACACCAATCCTTACACCTACACCGTATGTACGGACGACACTGTTCATGTACGGACGATACTGACGAATACTATCCATGTACGGACATTTATTTTTAATACATGGACGTGCATTAACCAACTTCATTACTGCATATTAACCAAGTTTTTACACTGCATTAACCAAATACGGTAAACAGTGTTTGGTGTAAGTATTTGGTGTAATAAATGGTGTAAGAATAGCATTACTCTATAATTTTTTGTGACATAATATTTGTACATTGTTATATTTCTTATTTATTATTATTGATATTTTAATTTAATATTACAATAAATAAAAAATTATTTCAAAGACATGTAATACTTTATGAAATTTAATAATTTAATTTCAAGTATTTTTTTTATGAAAATGGATTTCAATTCTCTAAATATTACGTAAGTGATGGACATCGGTGTGATGTTATTTGACATGATCAATGTGTGATAGAAAAAATAGTTGAGTATTTATGTAAATATTTTACTAAACAAAATTATTAATAATTCAATTATTATTTATCTCACCCCAATTCTCTTAATATTTTTTCAGGAACAGGTTAGAAGTAGACGGATTGTTTGAAGGATTGCTTTGAAGACGTGGACAAGCAATTGGCAGGAAGACCTCGTCAGACGTTATCTTTCCGCTGTGCACTGTTGAAGACCAGGGCCGGCCCAACATAATGTGAGGCCTAAGGCGACTATTAAAACGAGGTTTTTTATTTATCCACTATAATAAAGTATTTAATTTTTTTGAAGAAGTTCAAAGATTTTTTACGACTAACTTTTTTGGTATCTACTAGTAAACTAATGTTAATTTTACTAGTCAAATATTTACATTTTTTATCAAGGTTGAATTATTTTTCAATACAAACTTGAATACAAAATTCTCCTTATACATATTTATAAAATTGAATACAACATTTGAACACAAAATCTTCTAAATAAAACATCATTTACTTAACAACTGAGCTAAACAATCATCTATACACAACTTTCATTTTCCGACAAATATACTAAATTTTAATTTTTTTGAGGCCTAATACATTTTTAAAAAATTAATTTTTTGAGGCCCAAGGCGAGGGCCTAGCTCGCCTTACCCTTGGGCCGACCCTGTTGATGACAAGTTGATTATATACATTTAGTAGGAAACTTGAATTGTATATGATTTTAATTTCTTGTCTTTATTGCTTATGTATGTTTCTTGTACCATTTATAGCATCACTGCATATTATTCTAGATATATATGTATGGGGTGTTACAGTTGGTATCAATTATATAGAAATGAGAAACAAATATTATTTGTTTAATATAATCTATTTTATAGAATTATATCGAGCATATTATAATTTTATATTACTAATGAAAATTTATGACTATTTTGATTACATTCTCAATATTCATTTTTTCCGTCGGGTATAACACAATATTTTTTTTTTTCAAATTTGTGTGGTTATATTTGTAATTTGAGTTTTGGCCGAGTAATTAAATTGTTGTATATAATCTTACATTTAAGTGTTGCCCCATTAAATAATTAACATATTCTCAAAATCTTAGACCGCAGTGACTATACTAATCCTCTTATATTCACTATTTTCGTTGATCTTCTCTCCAATCTTACAAGGTACACTCTTCTTATTATTCTGGATTATTGTTTTTATTTAAATAATATACTATAATTTGAGTCTATACGATTCAATAATTCATCATAGATTATTAACTATTTGATCAAAATTACAATGAAAAACCAAATCATTTTGAGACGTGTTTTTTTAAATGGTAAATTGAAACATGTACTCCATCTTTGTCAAATAAAATAAGAGAGTGGTGTTAAGCAAAATTTTATCGAATTCTTATAACATGGATTAAATATAGTCGATATGACTTAATGTGATAAGGTTTTGTTATTGTTGTTATTAGGGGTGAGAATATGTCAAACCGACTAACAGGGACCTACGGCCTAGTCTACACAAGCTCAGGCCAGATTTATTTTTTAAACAGAAAATGTCTAGAATTTTTTATAAGCTTAGTTAGAGTGTCTCCAACAGAAGTTTTTTTACAAGTTCTCCAACATGGCAAACAACTTTTTCATTTTTCGAACCATTGGAGTTGGCCATTCTGACCAACGGTAGTAATGCAATGCAACGAATGATTGGAATAAAATAATAATAAATATAAAAATGGGTGTTGCTGAATGACTATTTCTTTTTTTTAATAGAAAATTGTGAGACCCAGTCTGGATTCTTTAGAGTTAGATGAATTGTTTTAAGATTATGTGGTTTAATGAGTCCCACAAAAAACTCAAAAAGAGTTGCACCATTAAAGATGCTCTTAGTTAAAAAGGTTAGGCACCGACTAAATAAAAAGTCTTTTAAATCTATCAAGCCGGTCTATTGAAATAAATAAGAATAAATTTATTATTATTATTATTATTATTATTATTATTATATTTTATTTGTACTTTAAATTAAAATATAAAAATAATGTTAATTATCTTGAAAAACTTTTGAAGATAAGCTGAAAAAAATTTATAAACAATGTCTTTAGTTGTTTTCATGAGTTCTTTTAAATAAATATTATTGCAAAGCTTATGTTAATAGGTAAATTTGAATAAGTAAATGCAAATAAGCATTTAGTCTCATGGATAATAGGTCAAATAGACCTTCGAAAAGGTCTGACTCAGGCCTAAAAGTAAGCGTATAATATACCACAGGTCAGACTTAAGCTTTATAATAGCATGTTAGACTCAAACTTGACAAAACCTATCTCGATCCAGTATATTTCCACTCCCTGATTGTAACTTATCCTTTACATTTACACCAAATTTTTTTATTTAATAGCCTACTTATTAAAATTTTATCTAATATAAATAAATAAATGAAATATCTTAAATTCGAACTTATGTCTTTGCAATCAAATATCTCTACATATTTTTTTTTTAAAAAAAAAAACTCTACACATCTATCATTTAAATTGATTTAATGAGATACTCCTTTCTCTCAAATTATAAATTATTTTGTCAAAAAAATTTATTTTATAAGTCACTTTACAAATGTAATTATTGAAAAACATTTTTATAAAACCATATATAATTTCACTTTCCCGTACTCCCTCTGTCCCAAAATAAGTGTCACATTTACTTTTTAGATTCATTGAATATTTAATGTATCTGGTCTCTATACAGACTAGATACATTAAATATTCAATGAACCTAAAAAGTAAATGTGACACTTATTTTGGGACGGAGGGAGTAATAATTATATTTTTAATTAGTGTAAAAGGGTCAATACCTCCTATAATTTAAGATGGAGGTAGTAGATGTTCATGAATGATACACACCCTATAGTTATGGTTGGGCCATTTAGATTTAAAATGTTAGGTGGAGAAACTTATAGATGTGGCTGGATCATTAGATTTAAAATGTTAGGTGGAGAAACGTATATATAAAAAAGGGACATGCTAACATGTGCCCTAAGGGCACATGTTAAGAATACTATAATTAGAAAAAGTTAATATAATTAAATACAATAAAGTCATATTTAAAGTTTCGATACATTAAATGCACAAGTTTCAAGAAAAATTTTCTATAAATATCTCATTAACTTGTGCCCTTGAGACACATGTTAGCTTTTCCCATAAAAAAATCAATAAATATAAATTTCATAAATTTATGACTTGCTATCTTTGTAAAACTGTAAAACATGCCAAAAATGGAAATCAACCGGCAACCAGATTGATTTTGCAGTTGATACAGTGTACGCAGTCTAATAATTTATAGAAGTGTCCCTACATATATCGACAGCTATTAAGAATTCTTGTAAATTGTGCAAAAGTACACCATAGACATAAACTTATAACGAGATCAAAATATGCTTGTCAGAAAATAGTGATACAATATTAATTTAAGAGTAAAATCAATTATCAACTGTATTAATAAAAATAAAAAATACAAGAAAATTATCAATATTGCTCTTAATTTCTAAATTATTTTTATTTATAAAATATTAAAATAGTAAAAGATTAATCTTTGATAAAACCTATCACGTGCTATTTGACACTTTTATTTTTTCCCATCTACCCAGTCTTTCAATTCATTATCTCATTTAAATTTATATATTTTTTATTTTTTATTTTATCTTTTATACTTTTTTAAAATTAGTAATTTTATTTAATTTTCAGATCTATCAATAATACAAATAAAAGTAACATAAAAAATATAATAAAATAAAAAAACAAGAGTGTGTACAAACAAATAATTTAAATATAGATACAAATAAATGAAATGATAAATTAAAAAAATCTCAAAATTTAAATATAGATAAATCTAGTTGATTTTATCTTTATAAAGACTGTTATTATTTTAATTATATTTAAAAAATAAAGACACATTTTCTTCTTTTTCTAATATTATAATATACAAATAGACAAAATAGTTGTATGGATTTTCTTTTTAAAATTATCAATTAAATAGAATATTATTATATTTTTTATAATATTCAAAATTATTTTCCGTCTTGTCATACCCCAATTTTTGACCTAAGATACCACCTCATATCATCTTCATGTGCATCATTTGCATCACTAACAAATTGCATAGCTTGTGTTTGCGGCTTGTGCTCAGCAGGGTTTAATCAAGAAATCACTCATCAGTACAAGTAACAATCAATTAGGGTTTTGTTCTCCCTTCATCTCAAATGAACCATCTTCATCAACAATCAACATTTGGTTCCCAAAGATTCATTTCAACAAGCTCAAAAGCTTTGAATCAACCAAATTAGGGTTTTGACTGAAGACAGCATACTCCTGACTTTTGCTCAGGATTTGACCTAATGGCTTGGGACATGACCTCAAGACTCCAAATGCATCATCTTGACCTAATCTATTGGCTCAAGACATCTCCCACACAAGGATTGATCAACAGTGAAATTTCAGGTCATCAGACTAGGGTTTTGAACCTATCAAGGACTGAAATCAGGGGGCACATTTGGGAAACCCTCAAAAACTCCAGGACATTTTTCAAATGGCCTAATCATATTCAAATAATCCCTATGTCAATATCCAATGGAAATCGTACTTCAATTCAAGAGCCATAGTCATCAATTTCATCTGGCCCACAATTAGGGTTTTTAACCTAATTCACCTGGAAAGTTGACTTTTAATCAGGACATGGTGCCACAACTCAAATCATGGCTCAAGGTCCTCTAATACCTCAATATACTCCATTCATATCATTCATTTGATGAGGATAGCTTGATTCATCTGAAATCTCCAAAAACGCGATTCGCCTGAAAAAGTCAATTGTACAAGATCACCATTGACTTTTTGAAAAATTTGGTCAACCATGACTTTTGAAGATTTGAATCATCAATATATGATATTTGAAGTCATTTGATCAAGAAAAATCAAGAAAATCAATCAAGAATCAAAAAGTCAAAGTTTGACTTTTCATACTTAAAAAATTTTCCAAGTGTTTTCAAGGGTTTTTTTTCCAAACTTTGGAAGGGAATATCTCAAAATTTCAAGTACAAACTGAAAAAAACTTCCAACATCAAAGTTGTAGATTTTGATCTAATGAACAACTTTGTCACATGTAATTTTTTGGCAAAAGATCAACCATTTAAGAGATATGGAGCTTCAAAGTTGGTACCTTTTGCAAAATTCACAAAAAGACATAGTTTTCTTCAAACTTTATGGGTCTTTTTCACCAATTTCCTTAGGGATCTTGAGGAAACTCTTAACTAATGAATTGAAGTACATAACAAGGGCTTTTCAAAATGTCCAAGAGCATGAAAAATTATGGAGTGGAGCTATGTTTTAGAAATTTTGAAATTAGTGACCATTATGCTTGAAATTTCAAGCCATTTTCACAAAATATGAAACACTTTTGACACATAATGCAAGCAATGACCTCTTGCAACTGTAACGACCGTTTTCTTTATTATTTATTTATGTGAGTTATGTGAATTAATTGTGAATTATGTGTTAATTATATGCTTAATTAATTTTATGTTGTTTTATTTGGAATTGTTAGTAAATAATATAAGATAGTAAGTGTTGTTGATTATTGGGCCTAAGTTGATATTAGTAAGTGAGGGGTGTTAGTTAGAACCCATTAGTAATTTAAGATAGTAAGGGTTTAACTAAGACAAGGCTTTAGAGAAAATAGAAATTAGAAGTTCATTTTGGGGTTTTTGGTGAAAGAAGAGAAGAGTAGAGTGAAGAGAAAGAGGGGAATCTCATATTGAAGCTAGAGTTGTCTTGAATCCAAACCTAAGGTAAGGGTGGGATTCTTTCATGCTAAAGGGATGTATGATGATGTTTTGGGTGGGATTTAATTGTATGTTGCATCCATGGAAGTGGTGTGTAGAGATGTTAGGGTCTATGAACAAATGCTTGATTTGATGATTTGAAATGTGTTTAATTGATGTTTGATGATGTTATGATGTTATAAGACCCATAATATGTGTTGTATTTGTGTTTATACCATGTACTCTTTGGTTGTTCGTGATGTTTGATGTTTTCCAACTTGATTGGGTTGAGTTTAGGGGTTTTGGGATGGGTTTCGTATGCTGTTTTCTGTGTTTGGGGTTTTCTGAAAATCGCTAGGTCGCGCCGCAAACCCTTGTGCGCGCCGCGAACCTCTTGGCAGAAACTTGGGAAGTTCTGGTTCACTCAGTTCGCGCCGCGAGCCCTAGTTGGCGCCGCGAACTGCTTGGCAGAAACTTGGGAACTATTGATTCACTCAGTTCGCGCCGCAAACCCTGTTGGCGCCGCGAACCCTGTTTTGCAGAACTTTTCCTAAACTTTGAAATGCTGTATCTTTTGAACCGTAACTCCTTTTTAAGTGCCGTTTGAACCTACGTGAAGCCCTAATTGATGTCTTTCCGTAGAATATGCTTAGTATAACTTTGAAAACTCTTGGAATCTTCTTGAATTGGATTTTGTTGACATTGGATATCCGGAATTGATTATGTCGTTTAAGTTGATCATGTCGTATACGTAGATTATGTTGTTTGAGTCGATTATGTCGTTAAGTGTGATTGTGAATGTGCATCATTGAGTCACATTCATTGCATTGTTTGAGACGGCCCTAGTGGCAAATGTTTGAGACGACCCTTGTGGCAAATGTTTGAGACGGCCCAATGGCAATTGTTTGAGACGGGAGTTCTACTCCAATGGTACCACATGCATTTGCATTGTTCGAGTTGCATAAGTAAAGTCGTATGATGAGTCGTATTTGAATATTTGTGTGTGCATAACATGAATGTTATCTTGTGTCAATTTGATGGTTGTTTCGTTGAGCATATGGGATAAATGACTATGTATGCCTTAATTGAGATTGATATTATTGTTGTCGGTATAATGTTGAATGATGTGAATAGTGGTAAGTGATATATGTTGAGAAGTGGTGACCGATGTATGATTATTTCTCCGCTTTGAATATTATCATACGTTTCTTTATAATGAATGATATCTCACCCTTTCTGTTTGAATGTTACCCTCCGTTGGTAACGTGCAGGTAATGACGAGGAGTAGTCGTGTACCTATAGCTCGAGTCGGTGTGTGTCGATGCCCTGATACGTAGCACTCGGGGAACGTTGGATTACTTGTTTATGTTTTGGCTTCTTGTGTTTATCCTTGTTAAACTTCGTCCTTATGTTATGCTGAGACTTCTTAGATGTATCGTGCTGTGTTTGGCCGTGATATTATGAGTTGTATTGTTGTTGACATATGATTTTCCGCTGCGAAGCAAGTACTTGATTGGCTGACAATGATTAATGATTTCGATATTGTTCTCCTACATGTGTGTTATGTATCTCAGTAATTGAGCATGATTTATGTATGTGATTTTGTTGTTTAATATGTGACGCTCCGAATCGTTATGTTCTATTTGCTTGAAATTTTGTACTCTGATATTATTGTTGTTTGTGGGGTAGATTTGGGGTGTTACAGCAACTCTAAAGGGCAAATTCAAAGCATTAAAGATCAGATTGGAAGAAGATAAGAAACACCATGAGTTTTTTCCTACTTTTAAAACCTTGTTTTATATATATATATATATATATATATATATATATATATATATATATATATATATATATATATATATATATATATATATATATATATATATATATATATATAAAGCTCATGAATCAACAATAAATCTTTATATCAAAATATAAAATTTAATGATAAATCCAAATTTACATAAATAATAAATTAAAAGAATAATAGTATTAATTGTCTCAAATGATTCTTAATAAAATTATATTAATAATAATCAATAATTGAGAATATAAATACAAACTAATTAATAAAGAATTTATTATCACTCAAATATTTACCAAATATATTTATGAAATAAAATTTTATGTTCGAATACTTGAAAATATGTCATTAAATTGGCAGAGAACTTTAAGATTAAATGACATCAAATTTTTATATAATAAATTTTGCAACTTCTATATTCAAGAATTAAAATAAAATAAAGTAATAAAATAAAGTATCACAAGTTATAGAATAAAATTTGAGATTTAATAAATGAAAACTAATTATTCATTCCTAAATATACTGGTATAAATCATCTTAATCTATAATCCACTCACTACCACATGAAAGAAGGGAATGGGTAGCTAGGAGAAAACCAATTTCATCCATTTCCTATAAACGTGTTACTATTGACCAATAACATAACTTATATTTCTCCACATATAATAAAATGTGGTTACATGATTTTTGTTCAATAATAAAATATAAGTAAAAGCTTTAAGAGCCATCAAAATAACATATCATTAAATATATGCATACACTAATTTTTGGTTTTTATGAAATAGGATAAGGTAAATACTCATCTACAAATATGGCATATCATATACCATTTAATTAAAAATTAGGAATTTTAGAATCACTTTAAAATAAATTATAAAATAGTAATAAATTTAGACTAAAATAACGTTAATTTATTTTAGTATTTTTCATTATTTTAGCAATGCATCAAATTATTTCTTCATATTTTTCAACAAAATCATGTGAATATATAGATAGGGTTTTAATCACATACATAAAAGAATATATCAATAAAACTAGTTACAGAAGAATCATAGAGCCGAAAACAACTTTGGAAAATAAATTTTGAATAGAGACAAATTAACAGGACAACAAAAGACCGATTAAATGCTCGTAGGATATGTAATTTCACTTTTAAAAAATGGTATCCAACATCAACATTTAATATTAATCATATAAAATTAGTGTATTATGGTTTAATTATTTAAATAGCCATGGCTCAAACAAATACAAGCCATACACAAACTTAATTTATATAATTTATATAATTATCTGATTGGAGAAATTGTCGTTGAGGAGAGTGAGTATGAGAGTATTAGTACCTTCGTTGTCGTTTAGGGTTTCACTATGTATTAATTGTCCAATGGAACAATGTTTAAATAACTAAACGACTGAAGGTAGAGACTTCTCATTGAGCTTAATTGAATGGTCCAACTCATTCAGATACAATATAATTAATTAATTATATTGATAGACCATAATATAATTAATTAATAATTAATTAATTAATAATTAATAATTTCAATCAATATTTGATTAATTAAATAATTAATCTAATAAGAATAACTAAAATCGGTTAAACAACTCCAAAATAACACAAAATATGCAATAAGAAACACAAAAGAACAACCCGAACCAAGTGTTACATATCAAAGCGAATCCACTTAAGACCCTAATGAATAAGTAGCTCAGGAGGCAGTGAAGTCGTCCTTTACCTCAAGCAACTACTACTTAACTTGCTCGTCTGTATCCCATAGGAGCACGACACCACAATAAACAAAACGGAATGAGAATACACTCAAAACATGTTAGCGGTGTAAAACAAAACAAGCGTAGCATAATCACATAATCATCAATTACACACGTTATTCGTAACCATCACCAATCACATCAAGTATTCTTAATCATCCAACAACATTATGATCATTCAATTACATAAGCAAGAATATATACAAATATACTCAACACCTCAACTCTATATGCATGGGATACCGTTATAGACATCACAAGTCCATACTCGCTTTCGATCCCGTTTTCGGAACCACTACATACCAGAAATCGCTACTAATCTCCTTTTAGTAACGTTTTACCGATTCCTCACTGGAATCTGCTACTCGCTCCCGATCCATTCCTTTGGACCATGGCACGCCAAATCGAATCTAAGTCTGTACACCATGATGCATGACTTCAACAATAACATGCAGATATGAATATGCACAATCGGTCCCTCTAATAACTTTAATATAAGTTTTGTGATGCTATTTGTTTGAGAGAACTTGTAAAAACAACTCATGACATTGTTCACTAAATTTTTTTCAATTTGTTTTCATAAGTTATTCAATATAACTAAACTTTATTTTCGTATTCTAATTCCAAATAAAAAATACAATATAATAATACTATCTCCTCCGATCCTATGTATAAGAAAAAAATTCACTTTTTAAATACATTGAATAATTAATGTATTGAGATAATATGGATAATATATAGACCAAAGACATTAGTTATTCAATAAATTTTAAAATTACATTTTTTATAAATAGAACTAGAGAACCTAATGAGAGTAATAAATATAATCATATTTGTTTTTAAATAGGTCCACGGCGTAATAAACCTAAAATGTTTATGTTTTTTTATGAGGTGTGACCTAGTATTTTAGTTAAACTAGGAAGATACCGATGCTTCCGCACTTGTAAAATTATTTGATATTATATAAAATATATTTAGACACGTGTAAATTTGAAACAAGCGATTTTAATTATAAATGAACGATGATTATGTAAACTCAACTGTATTAAATAACCATATAAAAAGAACCTGTGATTTGGAGAAAAAAAAATGAAATTCTAACATTTGAAAATAAAAATTGTCTCTCAAATAAAAAAATTGTTCTTAAAATAAAATAGATATTGTGTTGATAATTACTCGTGAGATAAAAAATTATTTGATAAGATATAAAATGTATTTAAATACAAATGTAAAATTTGAAATGATTTACTTAATTATAAAATGATCAATACTCATATAAATTTAATTATATTAAATAGTCATATAAAAAGAAAAAAATGAATGGTGAGATGAAGAAAGAAAAAAATTTAGAAATAAAGATTTTGTCTCTCAAATTAAGATAATGATTGATTAAAATAAAATACATATTATATTGATAGTTACCCGTGAGATAAATAAATTTTTTATTTTATTAAAGTTAAAAAAATAGATTATTAATATTTTTAGTGATAATAAATAAATAAAGAAAAAAATTAAAATGAAAGTAAGAAAGAGTGAAAAAAGAAATGTGATAGAAATTTGAAATTTTAATTAAGAGAGGATGTGTGTTGGGAGAAAAATTGATCAATTATGCTAATAAGCAAATGACACTTGTATCACAATGTGATATGGAGAGAAATCTACACGCCACCCCCTTTTTTATACTTGGCACCCCCCATATTTTTTTAACCCGATTTTACACTTGCTGAAAAAAGTTGAAAAATAAAGAATTTCCGAAACAAATTTCAGGTATGCACTTCAAAATTTCGGGTACAAAATACCGGAAATTTCCGGTATAACATACCGGAAATTTAGTTAATTTAAAATTTCTAGTACATACCGAAAATTTCAAATTAACTAAATTTTCGGTATGATTCAATTTTTGGTTTTTTAAATGGTTGAGATTTTACCGACACTTTTGGAGTGTCCTGATTGCACCGACACTTTTGTGTGGTCTAGAATGCACCACCATTTGTATAAATAGGAGTGTTAGGGTTATTGGATAACATATTATTTCAACAAAATGCCTCTTCCTCAGTATTTGATTAATGTAAAAGTGTTTATTTCAATGGCCGCAACCCTGCTTTTCAAACCAAGATTCTAGATGGGCCTGAATCCTTTGCTACCTTGAAAGAAACATTGAATAATTCACTGCCTAATTTCGATAATAGAAGGTTGACAGAGATCGAGTTTCGGGAGGACTGGATTGATACAAATGGAAGGGTGAAATACAACTTAATCGAGTTGAAGAATGATGAAGATGTGAAGGCCATGTGGAAATCATTTTGGCGTAGGATAACTAAAGGTCCGGTCGAATTGGAAGCGCAGATCCAAAGATTCTTGGACAACATAATAAAGTGTCTGATTCGTCCAAAGTCTTCCGTTAGTGCCTAGATTTTCATGTTTCAGAGTACTGTTTATGCTTGTTGTTTGTCATCTGATCTTTGTGATCGATCACCATTTCTATGTAAGTTTCGATGTTTCATCCGGCAGAAATTCATCAATTCGGTAACACAATTGGTTATTTTTCGTGCTTTTAAGTTAAGTTTACTTTAATCATTAAGTCATAGTATTTCATTGCATTTTGGTAGTGATGTTGCCAAAAGACACTCTTTATGCCTGCATGTGGTATTGTTAGTGTTTCAGATTGATGTCGGGAGCAAGGAAATAATAGTCAGACTGTGGAGCTGCTGGAAGGTCAAAAGATGGAAGTTTGTGAAGAATCAGAAGGTTAACACGGGCACCTGTGTGTATCAACACGGCCCATGTTGAATGCTAAGGAGGGAAGTCAAGAAAAACCAAGTCAGTGAATCAACACGGTCGCCCGTGTAGATCAACACGGCCCGTGTTGATGTGTCAGGAGCAGAAAATTCTAAAGAGCAAAGTCATGAGTTCTACACGGGTACCCGTGTGAATCTACACGGCCCGTGTAGATGGTTACGCAGAAAACTTTAATTTTGTGATCTTTTGCCAGTTGTCCGGTCATTAAGGGCATTTTTGACTTTGTGCTGAGACTAATTCTGAAACTACTTAAACAAAGTTGTGAAAGGGGAATAGGGTACTTTTTTGGATCGTACGATAGAATTCCAGAGAGAGGAGAAAGATAGCTTCATCAAGGGTTTGGAAGACGAAGAGATTCAATGGTGGACACCATTGAAGATCAGAGTTTTCACTAATCTTTGTAATGTCTAAACTCTTTAATTTGTGTTTCTTGAATACTATGAGAGGCTAAACCCCCCAATGGTAGGGGGTGTCCCTGATTTGATTTGTAATGACTCTGAATATCGTATTTCTTTAATCCAATATTCGTATGATTCAATTTGATAGTATAATGTTTTATGCTTTCTTTGTCGGACAAACAAGGATTGATTTTCGGTTAAAAATTTTAGGACTACGGTTGTTAAGGTTTTTATACAATTGAATCTTATAGTTATCACCTAGGACTAGGGATACCGTAAGGTTATTTATAGATTCTTGATTAATTACAGCTTTGGTTTAATCCTATGTTTCTAAGGACTTAGATAATAGGATTATAAACCAAAAGGTTTTCACTAAGGACTTAGGAAAACATCCTTAAGAATAAATAATTGCATACTATGAACTTGTTAAAGAGATCTTTATTCAGAGGAGTTATTAAGCACATCATACACCTTACCTTGGCATTATTCTCATTTTATAGAAAAGTTCAATTTTAATTTCAGCTTATTTATTTTAATTCACTTGTTTCATTTTAAAACAAATAACCCCTATGCCCTTTTGTTTAATTGTCTCGTTCAATAACTTATATTTCCTATGCAATCCTCGAGATCGATACTTGGGATAAAACCCATTATTACTACATCGGTGAAAATAGTACACTTGCTATTTTTTCGATCACTTTGTTAACTATGTTTGTTTGTTATTGATATTATTTTATTTATCTACTCGAAACATGTACTAGCCAAAAAGATTATGCAATAAAAAAGATGTTCATACAAAAGATGTTCGTACAAAATATACAATTATACGAATAATACAAATGATACAATCATAACAAAATAAATCTACATAGGTCCTCCACAGGCAACATCCGCCACCTTGCTAAAATACTGTGAACTTCAGCATCAGGGTTCACCAAACCCATGAGGCTATCTAAGTGAACGGAGATGTACTGCAGGCGACTGTCCTGGTTACCTACGAGAGGTGGAGGTGGTGGTGGTGGATCGGAAGAAGCCCTGGTACCTAAAGGCCCTGGAACATCAGATGTTGTGGCAGATGGTATGACCCTAGGGTGTGACACACTGAGGAACCACTCCAGGTATCCATCCTGACACTGCCCAGGCTGCTGAACCCAACGGCTGTATCAAGGATCTCACGGGGGAGATGAGGATGTGACTCTGAAACCAGCGATCAATGCCACCAGCTGGAGTCTCTAAGACTATCCGTGGGATACCCTGTATATAAATACTGGCGTAGGCACCTCTCAAGGAAGTGTCTAGCCACATGGCTCTCCCATCTGACATACCCTGATTATAAAGAAGATACATCAAAAGAAATATGATCACGGTGACCTGTATACGGTGTCCAGATGGCATCATCCAGTGTCAGAGCATCCAGCCTCCTCATGTACTCAATCATCCCTCCTGGAAGGGTCTGTCTGGCCTTCCACCTCTTCGCACAAGGGTCAGCAGCCGCACAACTGTTAGAAGCCAATTGTACATATATTTGTTCATAAATTTTGTGGTATTTTACAACTCTTTTCCTACATTTCAACTTAATTATGCATTATATTCATGTAAAAAAATAAAATCGAGTTTTGATTGTAAATATTATGTTTTTGACTCTTCCATGAAGTTTTTAGGTGCTTATAGTTATGGCATCATTGGAATTCAAATGGTATAAGAAAAAGGCTTGGAAGAGGTTTGGAAACAAAATCAAGAAGTGAAATTTCAGCAAGCTCACTAAGCCAGCTTCTACCGGGCTTATACAGACTAAATCCAGTAACTTCCCAAGTTTCATAGCGCGCTTAGCGGACCAACTGCGCTAAGCAAAGTCAACTTGGAGGCAGATATTTTTGCTAGCACGCTTAGCACGCCAGGCTCGCTAAGCGAGATCACTTTTGAGGCACTTGTGAAAAGAGGCACTTGAGATATTTTGGGTGGTTTAACCTTATCTTTTTTACCAAATTTTCATAACACAAGTCTAGGGAAAGAAAGAGGAAGAGAGAAAAAGAAGTTCAAGAAAAAATATTCAAGATTTACCATCATCTTTTCTTCATCTTGAGTTTTGATGCTTGTAAATCTTGCGTGGTTACTTGTTGTTGAAGCTTCCATGGCTATGGATAGCTAAGTCTCGTTTGTGTCAAGATTAGAGGTAATTAACTGTTAGGAGTGAATTAGTAGTATTTTCATTTGTCAAATTAACTACCTTTTGAGCTGGAAGTGAACATATTTTGTGCTTTTTAAGGATTTTATAGTTAGAATTGAACTTTAGTGGTTCGATGCTAATTGTAGAACAACTTGCGTCACTTTGGGTGTTATTTGTGCAGATATTGAAGTTAAGAAGCAAAGACGAGGAAACACGCAGGCGTAAAGGCTCTGAAGAAGAGAAATCACAAAGAAGTGGGATAAAGCAAAGGCCGAGCCGCGCCAATCATGGGCGAGACGCGCCAAACCCTCTGACTTGGGTTCGCGCCTCGCCAATCCGTGCCGCGCCGCGGTAGCTGCGTTACAAGGACAAATTGTTATAAATAGAAGCCCTAATCCTCATAAGAGGGAGATCTTTGGTGAACGAAATTGAGAGAGAAATCCTATTCCAGAGCCAACAACAACTTCTGACGGAGAATTCAACATCAATTGAAGACATTCCCTTGATGAAGATGAATCCTTCCATGAAATCTTGTGTGTTCTTCATGGCTATGGAGAGCTAAAACCCCATTGTGTTGAGTTTAAGGTAGTAGTTAACCTATGAAGATACAATTACTTTGATTAATTCCTGTGAACAATTGTTTAAGTTTTATTATCAATGAAAAACCTTGCTTTTAATTAATATCATTGTTGAACTATCAATCGAGAGATAGGGTTTATACTTTCGCCCTAGGTTTTTACATTGACTTGTTAATTAATACTCAGAGATGAGGTTTTGAAGAAGTTTTCATAAATCATCGTTATTCATTCCCTTTATCTTTATAGTTATTCTGAGAGATCGAATATCATATCGGTAGAGGTGGTTCTAGATTGATCATTAGACATAATATCAGTTTTGAGGATGAATGAAGATAATAACTTAGATAATGTTCACATGTGGATTAATTGATTATTGTATATGATTAGGTTGATGAACCCTATAACTCAACATATTCAATCACCATTGTTATTCAATCTTAAAGCTTTTATTCATTTAAATCTTATTCTATTAATTGCAATTCGAGATCACATAATCAAACCAATACTTTTCATGACTCATTATAAAGTAACTATAGAACGGTAGCAATATTACTCAGTCTCTGTGGATACGATATATTAGAAAATATTTACCCAAAAATACTTTCAACATTAACTTGTATAGTATGTATTTCTTTTGATCTTTTGTTGTATGAACTTGGTTGATGATTAATATATGGTGCATATCTTGTTATTCATATTCTATTTGTTGTTTTGAATTACTATTGAGAGATATGTTTCAAATATTGACCTAAAAGATATTCATCTATCAATAAACAAACTCTAGAGATAGATTTGTGAGTTGATAATCACATGTATCAAGCTTTAAAGATTATTATATTAATTGTTGGCATGAGAGATCATCTAATGGTTAATATGATAATATTCATGATATTGCTTTAGAGATAAACGGTGTCAAGAGGATACATGGTTATATTAATTATTAATAAGTTCATACGCATGATTAATTGAGTATATATGAAACAAGTTAACCAAAACTAATCTTGACACGTTTTCTCAAATCTTTTAAAACCCTAATTTAACATCTTTGTTTACAAGCTACACTTTATGTCACCAAACTCTTTCATAAACTCTCTCTCAAAACATATATTACTGTAGAACAACGGTAATATCGCACTAATCCATGTGGAAATGATAAAGGAAATACATACCCTTTTAACAAAATGGCACCGTTGCCGGGAATTGGCGTTTAGATATTACAAGCATTGCAATTGTTTTATTGTTTTGAGAGTTATTTATAGTATTAGTATTAAAAATTATTTTCTAGTCTTGGATCACTTGTTTGGTTAGTGTTTTAGCTTTTGCTTATGCGAAGAAGTGTACCTGCAGATCAACTCCTCTTTGATCCTGAGATTGAAACGGCTGCACGTAGACTAAATAGCAAAACAAGAAGAAGAAGGAAACTAGCCAAAGAAAGAAGGTTAAGATAAGAAGCTACTACTTCGTCGACTTCTCAAGTTATTGAAGAAGAGATGGAGGACAATCCATCACCACCACCCCAAAGAGGTCCATGTGCAAATAGTCCAAGGAGAGCGACTCAGTTTGCCAGAAATGATAACAACACGAGAAATTCAGAGATGAAGATTTGCATTTTTCAACTTTTGTATGCAAGTCCTTTTTCAGGTCTTTATCATGAAGACCCATATACTCACCTGACAAAGTTCTATGAGATTGCTGGTGCGGTCAGAGTTGCCGAAAGGGAGGAATAACAGGCGTTTAAGAGGTTGTTCCCTCATTCGTTGATTAGAAAGGCCAAAGATTGGTACCTTGACCAACCCACTCAAACGATGACAAATTGGAATGAGTTAGAAGAGAAGTTTCTTGAAAGATTTTTTCCACAATTAAGGTTGTTGGAAGCCAAAACAACTATTTCAGTATTCTCTCAAGGTGTTAATGAATCTCTTAATGAAGCATGGGAGAGGTATAAGTCAATGCTTAGGAAGTGCCCTAGTCATGGCTTTGATGAGCTTACTCAAATTCATATTTTTCGTGATGGTCTTCAACCTCAACCCAAACTTTTGTTGGATGCTACTGCTGGAGGTTCTTTAATGGCGAAGACGAAAGAGGAAGCAATTGAAATAATTGAAAAAATGGCAAGAAATGATTATCATGTTCAACACAATCAGGGGAATCCACAAAGGAAACCCGAGATTATTAAGCTTGGTACCAACGATGCAATTCTTGCTCAAAATAAGTTACTTTCTCAACAAGTGGAGGAGCTTACCAAGCAAATGACAAGGCTTCCCCAACAACTTAAAGAGTTACAAGAACTTCCTAACAAGAACAAACAAGTTGCTCTATGTGAACTTTGTAGTGGAGAACACCCTAGCGGATATTGTCCACCGGTTAATGAAGAGGCGAATTACATGAGTAATCAAAATCAAGGAGGCTACCAACAAAGACAAGCTCCTTATCAAAATCAAGGGGGGTATCAACAAAGACAAAATATGCAACCTTATGGTCAACGGTGGAGACCGGAGAATTTCAACAGACAAAATCCATATCAAAATCCACCTCCTCAAGAAAAGCCTTCAAAGTTGGAGGAAACATTGACTCAATTTATGCAAGCCTCAATGGCGAATCAAAAGATTAATGAAGCGGCGATTAAGAATCTAGAGACTCAAGTGGGTCAATTAGCCAAGCAATTGTCCGAACAACAAATTGGACCATCATTTTCAGCAAACACTCAACACGTAACATTGAGGTACCAGCCTCATCAGCAGCCGCCCGAGCATCAACTCTATCAATGACCCAACCCGCAACAGTCTCATGAGGGTCATATCAATGGTCCAACCCTAGCCTTTGCTTATGTGTCATATTCACATAGTCTCATGCTTATGTGTCATCCTCACAAAATTCTACCAATTAATAAAACTTAATTTTTAATTTAATACATGAAGAAAATATGTCATGCTCACAAAATTCTACCAATTAAATATAATGATAATTTAGCTAAACTGAAATAAAATATTGTAAAATTATTCATCTAATAATAATAATAATAATAATAATAATAATATTTTACTATTTAATGTTTTGTAATTGTAACTCTCAAATATATTCCAATTATAAAGTATAACAACTCTAGACAAAACCCTAACTAAAAACTTATGTCTCAATCTCCATTTTTTAAAATTAAAATTATTAATAAAATTGATATAATTATATATATATATATATATATATATATATATATATATATATATATATATATATATATATATATATATATCTTAATATTGATATAATTTATAAGTTATGTATAAAAATAATGATAATAATACTATTAAAATATTGTAAAATTATTCATCTAATAATAATAATAATATTTTATTGTTTAATATTTTGTAACTCTCAAATATATTTCAATTATAAAGTATAACAACTCTAGACAAAACCCTAACTAAAACTTTATGTCTCAATCTCCATTTTTTAAAATTAAAATTATTAATAAAATTGATATAATTATATATCTTAACATTGATATAATTTATGAGTTATGTATAAAAATAATGATAATAATACTATTCATATTTTTATCCTAATTCCAATTATATTTTTCAAATATAAACTATTCATAACTTTTTATTTTAATTCAAAAAATAAAAACATTTAATAAATTTTATTTTAACAATCATTAAAAAAATAACTAATACACTACAATTATGATAATATAAAAAGTAAAAAAGAAAAGAGAAATACATTAATAATTACTATTCAGCAAAAAATTAAAATAAAATAAATCAAGTAAGAATAAAATTATTTACTATTTTTTAATATTTTTATAAAAGTTTTGAATTAGTTAATTTTTCAAAAAATAAATACAAATCACAAATATAAAAATTATTTTAGTAACTAATTATGATAGAAACAATTTTTCACTTAGTTTATAAAAATTATAAGAAGATTTTATCTCTATTTTATTTAGTGACTAAATCATATATTTAATTTTATATAATTTAAAATTTAATTATGAAATTTAATAAAATTATTTTTTATGTATTTAAGTTAGTACAATAATTTTTAAAATTCAAATTAAAATTTTTGTTTTTTAAATTAAATTTTTTTTTGAAAATGAATTTATCAAATAAATTTTTTCTGTATCATAATAGATAATAAACAAATAGTAATAAAAATATTTATTATTATTATTTTAATGTATCATAACTTAGTTATGAATAATAATAATAATAATAATAATAATAATAATAATAATAATAATAATAATAATACTAATAATAATAATAATATTCATATTCATATTTTTATTCCAATTTCAATTATAAATTAAATAAGTAAAACTTATAAATATATTTACATTCCATTCCAATTATTAAGGGTATCTAATAAAATAAAATTAAAAATTATAAAAAACTAAAATTAATATATATTTTTCGATTTTTTTTCTTATTTATAATATAGTGAATTAATTAATTTTGAGTTTTTCTCATTAAAAATAATGGACATTTAACATCATATAGTTACAAAATTAATTTCTCATCATTATAAAATTATTCTTTAAACGTTAAACTTTACATTTTATCATTATGAAATTAATTTTCTAAATAAATATTCAACATTTTTTTTCTATCCATTTCATTTTCATAAATAAATTAATTAACATTACTCTTTGAATAGTCAATAAATTAATTAACGTTACTCTTTGCATAGTAAAAAATAACATTATAAAATTAAATTTCTTAATAATAATTATGGAAAGTTAATTGATAGAATTATTATAAATTGCTAGACACAAATAAAAATCAATAATAGACTCTCTTTCTCTCTATAAACCAACGTTATAGTCATTCTCATGCAAATACCAATAAAACTCAACAACAATCTCTCTCTTTTTAACCAATGTTAGATACATTATGCATTTGCATACAAAATACTACATGATGTGTCTAGGAATTACAATGTAGAAGATAAGGTAATTTAATTTGATTTATTGCTTTCTATCTTATTGCACTCTTGAAATCCAAATTCTCTTCACAAATTCCATTAATTCATGTTGATTTTATTTTTTATTGATCAACTTATTTTTCTATGATTTGTATTATTTTTAGTGTCTCAAAGAAACACGAATTTCCACTATGATTTTAATTCTAAATAGGATTAACCATGTGTGAAGGATGAAAATATTGAAATATAGATGAATTCAATAATCAAATAATTGTCATTGGGTTAGATGTATATATTGGAAATGATTAAAAAAACTTCATTCTTTTGTGAATAATAAAGTTAATATCATGTTCTATTTTTAATCTGTAAGCCTTATTACTTGAGTATGTAATTGTGATTATCTATTGATATGTATTAATTGTTTCAATTGCAGGTGCAAAAACAAAATGTTGGTGGGACTAAATAACACTACTTAAGGACAATGAACCACATTTATAAATTAGGCAGTATCATGAGACTAATGGTTTTATTTTATGGATATAGTGGTATTGATTTATCATTTACTTCCACTATAAAAGATATTTGAGCTATTAAGAAAAATAGCCTCATTTTAGAAACTCGAATTATATTAGAAAATACATTAATAATGGAGTAGACTGTAAATTTTAATGTTCAAAAAATAATAATACTTTTTACTATTATTGACAAAATTAACTAAAATGATTATGAAATAAATTTCATTTTTGAATAAAATGATAAATTCCATACATTGAACTTTAATTATTAGTATTCACAACTTTATCTAATACAAATTTCAATTATTATTACTGGAAGACATTTCGAATCATTTTTAATTATTATTCCTGTAAGAAATTTTAACGTAATAAAATATATTTTAACATATAAAATTCTATGTTGAAAATTACATAACCATATAAATAACTCACTTATTCTTAAAGTTTCTAAAATATTTGTGAATTTATATTCTAAAATTTTATTAGTAATTTAATTTTACTAAAAATGTTTCAAATGTATTTTATAAGTAAAGTCGCGCATCGCGCGGGCTTACATCTAGTTTAGGCAAAATCATCCATTGATTTGTTATAGTTATGAAGTAGATAGGCTGTAAAAAAAAGTATGAGCCTTTTTGTAAGCATGCACTGCGATGTAGACCGCTGTTACAGTGTGCATGTTTGGGCCTCATTAGATACCTTCAAAATATGCGCAAAAGTGGCAATCGAAGAAGGTGTTTGTTAGGATGCTAAATCTAAACCCTAACAAAACTAGAGAAAAACTGTAAAACTAAATGAAAGACAAAATTAAACTATTAAAAATAACTTTCATTTCTTTTCATTCCTTCATTACAAAGAGATACTACCACTTAAATACTACTCCTAAAACATCTTAACCATCCAAGTGGCATAATCACAAGACCTAAGAAGTTTCTAGAACTATTACAATATAACCACTAATATATTAAATAAATTATTAGTAATATAACTCTCTATCACTACTTACCCCTTCAAAACAACCTTGTCCTCAAGGTTGTAACAATAGTGTCACAATTTTTTTTTCCATAGCAAACTTTTTATTTTGGAAATGGAAGACAGTTGTCACCAATATAATTGTGGACCCCCCCATAAATCATGGAAAACCAACTACACACGTTATGAGAAAAGCAGGCAACACATGGGAGAGAGATGGTTTTGGTTGGTTTAATAGAATTTTTGTCCTTCTCTTTATCAGAATCTCCTAAATGACTTCTCTCACTGCAAAAAATGGTGTTACTATCTTCTTTATTTAATATGCCACTAAACCAAAACAAAAACCGCACACACCGCAATAATTAGTAACAGATCTGTTACTTCCAATTTTGAAGGACTGATGTAGGATGGATTGAAGGGGGTGGTGCAGTGGAGTGAGTGGTCCGAGCAACTTTCCACCGGGATCAAAGATGACAGTGAAAAATCCAATTAGATCGAAGGTAGAGCAGAGACGTTGAGGTATAGGAGTTTTGGCCGACGGTGATGTTTTTTTCGGAGATGTCACTTGAAGTGTTGTTTGGGATTCCGTCGGAGATGTTTTGACATCGGAAATGTCATCAGAGAATAAGTCTGATATGGTGTCGGGCTTGGGGATTTTGCATGAGAAGATCTCAAAACTACTGGTGGAGTTGGCGATTTCTCCGGAGAAGACGCCTGCCGGAGACGAAAATGTCACCGGAGAAGACGCCGTGATTGTTGTCGGAGCCAACAACGTCACCGAAGATGTCACTTTTTTCTTCTATTTCTGAAGGTTTTTCTGTAGTTCTTTGTACGACATATTTCTCTGAAAATTTTTCTTGTGTTGTTTTGAAGGAATCACAAAGAGTTTCAATTTGTTCTTTACAAGCAAGCTGTGATGCTTTGAAAGAGTCACTCAAACGTTGAATCTGTTCCTTCAACTCTTCTCTAGATTTGTTTTCTATTTTTTGAGTTTCAATCAAATATTGTTTGAGAGTTTCTATTTGTGAATAGAAATCTTGAGGTTTGGGTTGGTAGTTAGGGTAGCTTGAATGTTGTATGAGTTTATGGCTGGTGGATATGGGTTAGATGATATAGGTGGTGGATATGGGTTAGATGATATAGGTGTAGTTGTAACAATGGAGTAATGAGGAGAAATGGAGGAATGATAAAATGGTGATGTAGCAACATATGGAGGGATGAAAGAGTGATAAAATAGATATGCCATGGGAGAGATTGAGTGCAAGAATGAAAGCACCAATGTTAGGATGCTAAATCTAAACCCTAACAAAACTAGAGAAAACCTGTAAAACTAAATGAAAGACAAAATTAAACTATTAAAAATAACTTTCATTTCTTTTCATTCCTTCATTACAAAGAGATATTACCACTTAAATACTACTCCTAAAACATCTTAACCATCCAAGTGGCATAATCACAAGACCTAAGAAGTTTCTAGAACTATTACAATATAACCACTAATATCTACTTAATATAAATGTAAAGAAGTCATGATGGCAACCCTAGCCACATGTCATCTTGACAACAATTATTGCCACATGTCATTTGGAAATAATTCTAAATACAAACCTTAATTATACAAACTCAATATTAAAATAAATAATAATTATAATAATAATAGAACAAATAATAATTAAAAATATAATAGTAATAATATTAACCTTAATAATATAAATAATAAGTAACAATTAATATTATTTAATAACTAATAATTATAATAATTGAATAAATAATAATTAAAAATATAAATAATAAGTAACAATTTATATTATTTAATTATATATATATATATATATATATATATATATATATATATATAATTGATTAAAAAGTAACGCTTATTGACACTACCTTACGAATAAATAATATTATTATAGTAATAATAATAAATATAGTAATTGTAATTAAAATAATATAATAAATTATTTTGCCACTAATATTAATAATAACAATAATATAAAATAATTATTTTTAAAATTATTTTATCTTAATAATTTTGTATAATAATCTAGACAAATATTTAATAACGTTTACTCAATTAACGACAGATATATTATATAAATAAATTTCTTAAGTAATATGGATATTTTCTCATTTTGTTTTTCATATTGATTTGACATTTTTATAAGTATAATAAAATAACCCTAGCCACATGTCATCTTGATAACAATTATTGCCACATGTCATTTGGAAATAATTCTAAATACAAACCTTAATTATACAAACTCATTATTAAAATAAATAATAATTATAATAATAATAGAATAAATAATAATTAAAAATATAATAGTAATAATATTAACCTTAATAATATAAATAATAAGTAACAATTAATATTATTTAATAAATAATAATTATAATAATAGAATAAATAATAATTAAAAATATAAATAATAAGTAACAATTAATATTATTTAATATATATATATATATATATATATATATATATATATATATATATAATTGATTAAAAAGTAACGCTTTTTGACACTACCTTACGAATAAATAATATTATTATAGTAATAACAATAAATATAGTAATTATAATTAAAATAATATAATAAAGTATTTTGCCACTAATATTAATAATAACAATAATATAAAATAATTATTTTTAAAATTATTTTATCTTAATAGTTTTGTATAAATTTGACATTTTTATAATTAACTGCTATTGTTTAATTAGAATCATTCACCCATTTATTATATTATATAAATTTGACATTTTTATAAATATAATAAAATAGTTACATGTTTCTATTCAAATAATATATTTATTTAACTCAAATTTATCATATGATATATTAAGACATTAGTTTGCAATATATTTTAATATAAAAAAATAACAATTTGTTTTTATAAATATTTCATAACTATTTCAACGCTTTTATTTTCAAATCAATTTTGTAACTGCTATTGTTTAATTAGTATCATTCACTCATTTATTATATTATATAAAATTGATATAATTTATGTGATAAATTGTATTTGGCTATAATTTTGCACGTATAAGAAACCTAACTGTATTTCATTTATTATAGTATTTTTTTATAATTTTTATTTATTATTTATTATTTATTAAAACTATTAATTTTGGTAGTAATGTCTATTACTTTAATATTATATGTTTTTTGTATTTTCATTTTTATATCAACATCCTTTTAACTACTATTTCATCTACTTTCTAAGTATGATCATGCATATACCCATTATATTAATACTAAATTTAGTTTATAAATTGATAAAATAAATTTGGGGTAAATTAGTTATTTGATAATATTTGTAACAGTCAAGTTAAATTTGTAACTGTTAAACTAATAAAAATCGGTAATTGCTAAATTAAAAAAAGTTGTAACAGTTAAATTAATAAAAATAATTAAATATTATTTTATTACTAATAAAATAATACATTAAAGTTATTAATACATCCTTTTATCTATTTATACTAAATACCAAAAACACATAGATTTGTAAGTGAGATGGTTACTTAAGAAAATTTATAACTATGGAGTTAAAAAACATATTAAAATATTATTCAATTACTAATAATAAAGTATATATAGTTTTTTATAATACCTAATTCTCTAATGATTTTTTCTTTTTGTAAAGAAACTGGTAAACAAATTCATTAATCTTGGTTTTTCTTCATTGTATTTATAGTAAATATATAGTAAATATAAAAATTCAAAGATTAGAGATTCTAATGATTATTTGAGAATAATTATAACTATTTTAAATTAAATTATTGAATATTATTATATAACTATTATAGATGTTAAAGGTTTCGTACATTGATAACTTGATAACTGTGCATAATATATTTAATTCAATTCAATATTAATAAATGTGCATAATATATCTAATTAAATTAATTGAATGTTTTGTATATGTGTAAGAGTACCGTTTCTATTTTCTATTTTCTCCTAATCTTATATAAGTAGTAGTTGATCCCGTAGAAGTAATAGCATCATAGCAACTATTTTGACTCCTTTGCACCACACCAAGCAAATCACACATAATAGTGTGCCAAACAAAACTCACCATAAGCATGGCTAGATTTCATGGTTCTGATTTATTTAATTCTTCTTTGTGGAAGCATATATTTCCTCCATGCTCTCTTTTACTATGCACTTCATAATACTCAATTGTATATCTCCATTCATCTTTACAATTACAATAGATATTTACATGACTATTAAGATGATACATCATTTATTACGAATATTATATTCTTCATCTAAAGAATACTTATATTTATTGTTTTAGTTATTTTTTATACATGTTTTTTCTTACATTTTTGTTTTGTCAATAGTTGTACAATTTAATTTGAAATATTTAGAATATAAAATTCATAAGCACTAATTATGTTTGTAAAGATATATTTTATACTTTTATCGTGATTAGTATTATATTTTCATTGAATGGACTTTTTTCTCTAACTACCAATTCAAGTAAACTGATTTTTATCACCATTTAAATGATTGAATGTATACATGACAATGACCAACTAATACATCATCTTAATTATGTTTTTTTTATTATATCATAGTATTTTCTTCTATTTATGTATTTTTTCTCATAACCATCGGATTTGCTTTAATAAGATTTATCAATTTATTTATTATTCTTATAAATTTTATAATTTACAAATTATAATTTAAATCAATGAAAAAATTATTAGTAAAATGATTTTAAATATTTATCATGCGTGGGTTACAATCTAGAATTAAATAAATTATTAGTAATATAACTCTCTATCAGTGTTCACCAGCGACTTTGAATTCATGCACTCCCACGAACATATGGAGCGCAATAATACCTCCAGAATTCCCGCTTCCTCACATTTCCACCGACCTGCAACCGCAACTGCAACGACGACGCCGGCGGTCACCGCAGCACGCGTCCAGCGACGGTCAATAGAGCTCCACCGGTTGATCACATTGTCACGGCTTCACCGCTTCAATCCAAGGTCACTCTCAATTTCTCTATTTCCGTCTCTCAATTTTTCAATTTTCCGTATACATGGTTGCTTGTAGAAATACAAATTTGAAATAATTTATAATGTTGAATCATGAAAAGCACTGTGTTTTTAAAGATTCAATGTTAAATAATGGCTAACTTTACATAATCATGAAGATTGGGATTCTTAGGTATATAAATGCAGAAAATAGATACATTCTATAATTTGATGTATAAAAGAATGTTCCTCTATTGTGATTGAGAACAAGGAAGCTGACATTAGGTCAACAATCAAATTGTTCCAGTGATTGTAGTTTCGCTTTTAATTTAATTTGTTGGTGTATTTAATTTCTAATGTTATGTGTTTTTGCCAAAATTTGGTTTCTAATTCCATGAGAAAAAGGATCCGAGGAACATGATATCGAATTTTACTGCTATGTTAGGTTGTTACTTGTTAGTATGATAGTTTCTGATAGGAACCAAAATTTGAATGGAAATGCGAAAGTAACATTGACACTGAAATCCAATCTATATTAGATGAAGCGACCTTGTCACAAACTTACAATATTCATCTGAAAAAATATAAATATAGGAATGAAGTTATGACGGGAGCACTGCTTCTTACAACATGTAAAACGAAGAAGAAAAAACAAAAAAGAAAAGATGACAGAAACTCTTGAGGAAGGACCAACTCCTTCACTCTTTCGTCCAACTTGTTTATCTCCTCTTCCATAAACTCACAGATTCTTATTCATAGGTCTAATTTGATTTTCGCTGCAATCTCATTGGCCTCGCGTTTCATTTCATCCTAACAGAACACAATTCATATTCTGCCCACTTTTAAAATTTATTGCTCGTACAAAAGAAAAAAATGAGAGTGAGAGAGAAACTATATTGGTAGCATCAATGCGATTCTGCAGACTGAAAATGAGACCAGTATTCCTTAACAAGCTGCCTGAACATCGATTCTTCTCTCTTCATCAAGCTCATTGGCTCATCATACTCCGCCAATTTTCCTGTAAACACGGTCAGTGGCTTGCTTTTCTTTGAAGAAAAGAAGTAAATGATATAGCATATTCTTCACTTTTTCTTTATCACTTTAAGTTTGAAAATCAAGCGCCGCATATTTTATCTGTTGTCTTTTATATGATATATAAGGTTGAAATCTTAATTTGAAAAACCTCATTACCCTCTAACTAGGTGAATGCAACCATACATTTACTCAACAACAAACATGCTTGGTGTGTGTCTGATAAACTCTTGTTGTTTTTAGCCTTACCTTGTTCAGGAATTAGCAACCGATTATGTATCATCAACATAAAAATGGCTATGGAGCTATCAATTAGTTTGCAAATAATTGTTAAATGAGATAGAGGGAGTGAGGGACAGTAACACTAAAAAAACTTACCATCAGCAAACTCGTGGAATTATCAATTGATGCAGTTGATGCAGTTGCTTCGTCCAATACTAATATCCTACTTCTCCTCAAAAGAGCACGCCCCAAACAGAATAACTGCCTTTGTCCCATACTCCAATTTGATCCATCTTCAGCAACTGGGTAACCATTTTTCACTTGTCATTAATAAGTTGGAAAAAATACGCTTCGAGCATAGCTATAAGCCTATAACAATGAATTTGAAAATGTACCTGAAGAGTTTAAGCCTTCTTTTTTCCCTTGGATGACTTCTCGCAATTGACACTTCCCAAGAACCTTCATATTGATCAAGAATTAGTCAACATTTTCTATTCAAAGCAAAGATAAATAAAATTAAGCCTGTTTTACCTCCCATATCTCTTGATCCGTGTGTTGAGATAAAAGATCCAAGTTAAATCTTACTGTCCCATTAAAAAGGGTAGGATCCTGAGGTATAATCCCAAATCGTGACCTCAAATCATGAAGGCCAATAGATGAGATGTCTATGCCATCAACTACAATTTTTCCTTCCGCTGGTTCCACAAGACGAAATAAAGCCCCAATAAGAGTGGACTTCCCACTGCCTGTTCTGCCAACAATACCAATCTTGTGACCGGCTTTAAATGTGCATGTGATCCCATTAAGAACAAGTGGTCCGCCATGTCTGTATCGTATCTGGTATGGACAATATGCTTAAAAATTTTAAAAAGTATAAACAAACATTTTGACCCCCAAATGTGTGAGGCGATGTCACTGTTGTTTCTGAGTATATCAAAATCACAAAAACACCGTTGAGTGTGTTTGCTGTTAGTAATTCCGGAGATCTAACTGACCGATAGAAGAAACATTAGAAGACCAAACTAACTAACAAAAGACACATTCAAGGATCAAACTGACTATCAAAAGATATATTCAAGGTTTTTTTTTTTTTAATTTTAATTCTAATACATTAAAGGACTAAAGTGATAATGATTCACACATTCAAAAACCAAAATTATTTAATTAGAACCAATTACCTTCAAGTCATTTATTTCTATTGTGCCCGAAGCTGGCCAATTCAAAGGAGGGCGATTTTCTTTTACTATTTCTTCGGCCTCACTTTGTATATGCATATATTGATTTAGCCTCTCTACTGATATTATGTGATTAGCAAGAATGCATTGACTTTGAATTGCAAATACTAAAGCACTGTTTAGTGATAGGCCATAAGATAGAGCCATTCCAATAATTCCTATAATGAAGGATGATGAAATTTAGAAACTTGCAATAATATGTAAAGTTAATTTTAGGATAATTACAATAATAGTAATAATTACATTTCAGAGATGATAAAGACCAAATTCTCACCTGAGGGGAAAGTTCCAGGGGGCAGCATAACTAGGCAAAGTGTTGTAGCAGCAAGAACAACCGCACTGATTGTTTCTAACCGTTGGATCAACCACTCGTTTGAGGCAAAACTATGAAAAAAAGCACTAGCATTATTATCAATTAGATCAAGGTTCTTCTCAAAAGAACGATCTTCCTCCTCAAAAGCCCTTATTGTTGCGGCTCCAGCCACAGTTTCGGCTACATGATTTGCTAAAGAGGATTTTGTTGTGCCATTCAACCGCATTACTTCTTTTGCTGATGCAAAGTAGTATCTCTGCTTACAACGCAAAAATACACCTTACTTACAGTACTTTCTCTCTAACCGGGAATGGTTTAAATTATATAAAAAACTAATAAAATATTTCCCAATAAGATAACAAATGGTTCAAAGTTTAATTTAAAACGTGTACATATACTTAAAAAAGAATGACCATTGGTTACTTAAATTTGATTGCTTTCTTAATATTAATTCACTATTGTGCAATATAGTTTAAAAAGGAATCTGTTTATTACCTGCATGTGAATAGCAATATAAACCATTGGTATAGCCACTATCAAGACTTGCCACGTGACAACCGCCAAAACTATAAGATTAGAATAAAGAGATATAGTGCCAATGACAGCAAAACTGAGGCTAAATGGAATGTCAAGATCCACAATACTCATATCAGATGTAACCTAAAACAGAAATAACAATTAGAATAGTATTTCTTCCAGTATGTTTAATAGGAAGAAAAATTATCGTTTATTAAACTTACCCTACTAAGTACCCTTCCCAATGGTGTAGAGTCATAAAATGACATGGGTGCGCGGAAGAGGGAGTTCATCAACTGTGAAAATAAATCTTTTGATGATTGAAGACCCAAAGTAACTACAAGTTGACATCTGATTAACATGAAAACTGATGAAAAAGCACCGATTAGGAAATAAACTAAAACCAGTTGCAATGTGCTGACAAGAGGATTTTCAACATTGGCAGCCATCCATGAGTTTTGCAATATTTGACAAACCATAAAAATAAGGAAGCAAAGGGAAGTAATAGAGAATAATATATAGCCTTTCATCCGATTCAGATATTGTAAGTAAGGCTTCAATCCCATGTCTCCTTCCCCTCTCTCTTCTTGTTGAATTAATTGATTTCCATTTGGTGCTTTATACTGCTTTAACGCGGAAGCTTGCACACTCTTTACGGAAGTTGAATGTCTTTGGGAAAAAGTAACACTCACAAGTTGGTCAGAACCAGCAGTCTCTTTGTGAGCATTGACAAGGTCATTGAATTCTTTGCTTGAGGTCAATAACTGGTGATATGGACCAGCTTGTTGGATTGCCCCATTAGACATTAACTGTAAATAACATAAAATAAATGTCCAATAGGTCAAATAAATAACCTGAACACGTTGAATGCTTTTATTGTCTAAACTCTAAGTTACCTGAATGCTTTGAATGCTTTTATGAGTGAAATTTAAATGTTATTAGCATACGAAGAGTTCACTAGTAAAAGAAAGAGGAAGATAAAAGCAAAAATCCTTTAAGAAATATTTGAAGGTAAATAGTCTGTCTTTGGATTTAATACATGTTATGAAATTATGAGATCCTTTAAGCTATATAGTTGGCCCTATCCAGTAAGAACAAGCTTGTATTTTGTTTTTATTGTTCTTAATTTCTGTGCACTATGGTTAATTTTTGTGCTCCAAATCATTAGCAGGATAAATTCTCGGATGATCTGTCATTAACTGGATAAATTCTCTGATGATCTGTCAAACTTTGTTATCAGAAAAGGTGGCTTAAGAAGTATATGTGATCACTGCAAATGTTTGACACTGTTTCTCGTTATGTAGGTGGATCAGTGGTGTGTAGAAGAGAGGGAACATGAATATGTTCAGGAGGAAGGATCATGCCATTGCGTATATGAAGACTCGAAGCTTTCATCACTATCAGGTTCAAATTTTATGACAATATATTTTACAGGGTCATCCATTCACATGCGCCAATTATCTTAATTCCTTATCATTTCGGGAGGAAATATCTATATACATTTACTCTAAATAGGTAGAATTAGGTGGGAAGTAATTTTAAATTAATTAAAAATTTATAATTAATGGTTACATGTAGGCAAAAACAACATGAACAATGACATAACAATTGCCTTAAGATGAATGAGCTTACCAAAATAGAATCAAATGCTGGGAGGAAATCGACTTGATGTGTCACGAGTAAGACTGTTTTCCCTTTGAGTCCTTCCATGATGTAGTCCTGCCAAGTTTCAAAGCAAACTTTAGTATATAAAAAAATAATGGTAAACATGTACAAGTATTATGAGAAAAAAATATGTCATTACATTAAACAAATTTTTTGCAGTATGTGCATCAACAGCGCTAAACGGATCATCCAATAGATATATATCAGCATTCTGATAAAGAGCACGAGCAAGTTGAATTCGTTGCTTTTGTCCTCCACTTAAATTTACTCCTCTCTCGCCTATTTCAGTGAGGTCCCCATAGGGAAACAACTCAAGATCCTTTACCAGTGAAGACCTCTGAAGTGTTTCTTGGTACCTTTGATCATCCAACTCAGATCCAAATAAAATATTTTCCCGTACCGTGCCTGTTTGTATCCATGCTGTTTGAGAAACATATGCAAACTTCCCATGAACATCAATCTGTAATTATGAATAGAGAACCAGACATCCAAGTTATAACCAACTAAGGTATCAAATGATTTAGGAGTGTATTGTAGGAGTAAAAAAGGAATAAAAACTTACAGTTCCTTTTTTTTTAGAAACTTCTCCAAGAATTGTTGCCAAGAGGGTTGATTTGCCTGAACCAACTTCTCCACAAATAGCCACCTTTTGTCCATGTACAACCTCCAAGTTTATGTCCCTTAGTGTTGGCTTGAATGCATCATCTTCCCATGAAAAGTCTGCACATTTTATTGAAATTGAGTCTCTGAGGTTCTCATTGAAGCACCTTTTCTTGAAGTTTTCACTCTGCAGTTCTGGTGCATCAAGGAAATTAATGATCCGAGCAAATGCAACTTTTGCCTGAATGATCGCTGCAATAATATCCGAGATGGTTTGAATTGGTTCTTGAACAAGGCGCAAAGTTGCCACAAAAGTGAAAACGTTACTTGCATTCAAAGGAACATTCAAGAAGTAACATGCGAAAAAAGAAGCAGCAGATGCCAATATTAATGAGGTCCAAAGGAAAAATATATTGTATGCTCTTCTTAATTGCACTGCAGATAACAATTTAAGTTCCGCATTTCTCAAGGAATCTACAACATTTTTAAAATGTGTTTCCCATGCATATAGCTTCAGGACTTTCATATTCACGAGAGCCTCAGAACTAGCCTTTAATCTCTTATCTTGTACTACCATAAGTTTGTTTTGAAACTTGTGTTGTAACTTCGCTATTGGACCGTTGCAAATCACAGTGAGAAATATCACTGCCAGTGATGCTAGCGTTGCTAGTCCAATTGTGCGGAAAAGAATTACTAAACCAATACTTAACTGGAGGATTGTTGTCCAAGTCTGGTGAAACCAGAATGGAAACTCTCCAATTCTATAAGCATCCACTGTCATATAATTCATTATCTCACCTCCAGAATGGATCTGTCTAGCAGAATTGGATAGCCTTAAAATTTTCTTATAAATGGCTGCAGTAAGTAGTGATCTAACTTTCACTCCAACTAGTCTACTGCGGAAATACCATTGTCTTTGTGATATGGATTCTATGATCTTTATGAAGAAGATTGATATGACCAATACATAGCCTTCATATTTAAAACTTTTATTACCTTCTGCAACCAATATAAATTCATTCAGAAGCAGAGGACCAGAAGACAGAGTGAGTACCTTGAGAAAAGCCAAGAATCCTGTGATCCAAATCTCGCTCTTGTGGCACAAAATTATTGTCCATAAAACTGACGAATGTGGTGACGGTTCTTGTTGTTTTTGTTTGTTTAACCTTTCAACAAACGATGAATAACAACTTTCTGATCGGTCCAACTCTCTTAACTTTGGGATATCCTCATCTAGAAGTGTTTTCTCTCGACCCCTTTTCATCAAAGGATTCAACCACCAAAATGATAAATTGCTAAAGAGTCCAGCTTCTGAAAATGGGGTTACAGTGCTTACAGGCTCATCTTCATTGAGTTGGTCATTAAGAGGAGCATAAAGACTTTCACCTATTTCTCTGTCAGCATCTTCACCTTCACATGCTTTGTATGTGTATGTGCATAACAACAGTAATGCTGCTCCTGGAAAAGATAGAACATCTAAAGCTGCCTCAAGAGACAGTTCCCCGCTGTCAATTGAATCAAACACAAATAACGCACATAATATACCAGCAACAAAGAATGTGAGAACAGAAAACATCCACAACCATACTCTTGAGAGTTGTTTTACCTGAAGGCTTACAGTTAAACTTACTGATAACCATGTGAGTCCATGAAAGAGTTCTAGCAACCACTCGTTAAGAGGAAATGCACTGTCGGTTTGCATTAACTTCTCCCTTAAAATCCAAATTCCTAAGCATAAATGCAAAAGCCCAAGAGAGCCATTGGTTATGGCTGAAACAATCTGCAAGTTTGAATATCTTACTTGACTCCGAAAGGGGTTCAAGGAAGACTTCAGGATCATGATGAATGACAAAGTGATCAGCAGGAAGAGGTCAAAGCAACTTACAAACACATGGTTGATGCATGAAGAAGGATCTTTCAAGAGTTTTACATCATAACAATGATTTCCTCCATTATCAGAACAACCAGAGTCACCGCAAATCATGGACCAAAGGTCACTCATCTTTTAGCTTCACTTTGCTGGTCAATGGGATCATGAAGCTAGTGTGTAAGTAAAGCAACATAAGTAATCAATATATAGACTTCATTCAATATAAAGAAAAAATAATTCAAAATAAAGTATAAGTATGGAATGAACGTGTGATGTGGTGATAGAAAAACAATAAAAGCAAATATCACATGAATCTTTAAAATTAAAAAAATAATGCCACCACTCCTCAAATTTCACATCAACTTTGCTACATCATTAACTAAATAATTTTACGTGTTTCACATCAACTTTGCTACATTATTAATTAAATAATTTTACATGTTTCACAACAACTTTGCTACATTATTAACTAAATAATTAAAAGTCAAACAAAATACCAAATAAATTAAAAGTTTGCAATGAACGTGTGATGTAATAATAGAAAAATAATCAATGCAAATATCACGTGAATCTTAAAAATTTTACATGCTTCACATCAACTTTGCTACATTATTAACTAAAAGTCAAATAAAATACCTAATAAGGTAAAAGAAATTATTGCTACTATAATATTGTTGCCGGGAAAATAAAAAATTTGAATAAAGTAAGGAAGATTAATCCATTTACCTATTTGGCTTCAATCATTTCCAATTTTTAAAGAAAGTTTCTCAACCAACCTCATGAATCTCTTTAACACCACACAAAATTCCATTTTTGTCCGCAGCTTTTGTAGATGCACATTCGAAAGCACCTCATATTTAAAAAAAAAAAATTGATTCCTTCCGTAGATGCATCTACGGAAGCGTAATAAACTAGTGTATATGAGGAAAAAATACACATAAAATCAGTTCAGGGATGTTTTCGTAGGTGTATCTACGGAATAGCTTAGCGTCACATTGTCCCGTAGATGCATCTACGGAAGTGTCTGATATAGTTTGAACCAGCATGATCACCCCCACCATTGTTTCATTTCCTCAAACTTTTCATATTCCACACCCTAAAAATCCTACATCATCAATACCCTATTTCACTCCAACACTCAAAATTTTTGGTGCGACAAATCAAAGAGAGCAAGAAGAGTCTGAATTTCAGGTAAATAGTCACTTTCAACCACTACATTGTTCACATTATCAATGATTTTTTCTTCAAAAACGTTACGTAGCTTCCGTAGATCCATCTACGGAACGTGTTGAGGAAGAACACTTCCGTAGGTGCATCTACGGAATAATTCCTGCAGCTTTTTTTCCAGCATTTTGTAATTCTGTGTGATTTTGGAAAAATAGGTATGGTGCACCCCGATAATATTTCAACTTTAGTCGATGTTTATACGAGTATCAATGGGGTAGTCGCAAATGTGGTAGATGTCGGAGGTGACTTTAGTACCAAGCAAGACTTTGATGATCGTGAAAGCATGCTAACATGGATTCGTAGGAATGCAACTAACCTTGGTTTTGGTGTGGTAATAGGAAGATCAGATAATGGTACGGTAAGAAGAAACTCGTTTGTTACAATGTTGTGCGAAAACTGCTGCTTACTGCCTTCTGTTCTGCTAAAAAACTAACAGGGAAACTTCCGTAGATGCATCTACAGAATGGTGTTTACATAAAAAATTATGTGTGTTTACCGTAGATGCATCTATGGAACGGAGAAATCTATGACCCTTCCGTGGATATATCTACGAAACGTTCTATGATAGAGATTGTGTGGTCCATAGTCTCCAAAGGCTTCTATAAATTTGGGATTTCTAGATTTGCATTACACACAAACACAAACCCTAAACATAAACACAAAAATGTCTCGCATAAGGCCAGAATCATGGCAGCGAACATCATTCAAGCGTCCCGATCCTGAACCGAAATATCGCATAAGGGAAGGACATGTCATTTTTTCTCCCGTCAAACCCCTCATGCCGGTTAAGTTTTGGAATATCCATTCCTTCGACTAACTCAAGAGGACTATCATGTCTTTTTTAGAGGGGGAGTACAAACCCGACGAAGTCATTAGAAGGATCCAGAGGCTTAGAACAAGGACCTCTTCTGTGACCGGAGAAAAGGAACGTTGGTGGGATTAAGTGAAATTTGACATGGATTGCATTCAAATGATGCATGGATCAGATGACATTGTTTTAACCGTTGTAATTTCTTAGATCTCTTAGTTTTCTTAATTTTCTATTGGAAATTTCGTTGTAATGCCGATTAATCAATGAATCAATTCATGGGTCTTCTATGGTTAACAATATTGTTGTTCTGGTTTTATGGGTCTGGGCTGATTCTATAGATGCATCTACGAAAGTCTCCCGTAAGTGCATCTACGGAACAAAACAACGTTAAACAAAAAAAGTGTTTCCGGAGATGCATCTACGGAAGCACGAGGGTAGTTTTGTCAATTCGGTGGTGCGTGAGAGATGCATGAGGTGGGTTAAGAAATTCTCATTTCTAAATTGTTGTATTTTTTAACCCTATTGCTATTGTAAGTATTGTTGCAGGGAAAATCAGAAATCGAGAAAAGAGTCATTCCCATAACCCATGTTTTGGACTAAATAGGCTCCAATCATTTCAAATGAGTACAGTCTCTCTTCAGTTTTTTGGGTTTCTCATGGACCATTTGCGTTTCTAAAAATATATTTGCTTTCGAAGGTGTATCTCCGGAAGCAATTTTTTTTAGTTAGCGTCGATTTGTTACATAGACGCATCTACATAACTTTTAAATAGTTCCGTAGATGCACTTACGGAATAATTCAACGTTAGATGAAAAACGTACTTCAGGAGATACACCTCCGAAAACGGAGAATAAAAATAAAATTTCGCAGGTGCCTAAAAATATTATGAGATGGATTGAGATATTGTCTTTCAAATTTTTATATTGTTGTTTTTATTCTATTAAGGTAATTTAAAACTTGCTTTTCAATATTAATGCTATTATAATATTATTGTTAGAATGATCAAAAACCAATTAAGGTAAACCTTAAGGGTCCGTTTAGTGCGCAGGATATGATAGAGACATGATAGGATATCAAACAGGATAAGGATATAATATGATACAGACATGATAAGATTTATCCTATCATGTGTTTGGTTGACACAAGATAGTGTGTGTGTATATATATATATATATATATATATATATATATATATATATATATATATATATATATATATATATATATATATATATAGGGGACGACTCAAGTGAGAACATTTGGTTATTATGAGAAATGAGAACAATGAATCACGACCATTAAATTTTGATTTTGTTGATTTTAATGGACTAGATTGATTTCTCTTTCTATGATCCTTATTATTTATTTTAAATCAACATAGAAAGAGAAATCAATCCAGTCCATTAAAATCAACAAAATCAAAATTTAATGGTCGTGATTCATTGTTCTCATTTCTCATAATAACCAAGTGTTCTCACTTGAGTCGTCCCCATATATATATATATATATATATATATATATATATATATATATATATATATATATATATATATATATATATATATATATATGAGGAGGGATCAAATTACACCCGAAGAGTTACACCACGAGTTACACTCGTTCAATAACTACATTTCGAATTAATATTTTTTAAATTCAACCGTTGGATTGAAACATAATATCATATAGATCATACCTATAAAGTTTGAGCTTAATCTATAATGATTTACTATGTCATTGAATTGCATCAAAATTAACGTTATATGAAAGCTCATTTTGACGTTAATCTTTGGATATCTTGATCGTATAGTAAATCATTATAGATTAAGCTCAAACTTTATAGGTATGATCTATATGATATTATGTTTCAATCCAACGGTTGAATTTAAAAAATATTAATTCAAAATGTAGTTATTGAATGAGTGTAACTCGTGGTGTAACTCTTCGGGTGTAATTTGATCCCTCCTCTATATATATATATATATATATATATATATATATATATATATATATATATATATATATATATATATATATATATATATATATCCTAGTAAAACAACTATATTTTTTAAAAATTATTTTGTAAATATTGTAAAATTTATAAATTGATAAAAAAATTATAATAATTTCAATTTTTCTTGAAAAAGATCATGAATCCGTATATATATATATATATATATATATATATATATATATATATATATATATATATATATATATATATATATATATTAGATATAAAAATTAAAAGTATGTGTATGTGTGTGTATATATATATATATATGACAAAATTACCCTTGCAAGCAAATATATTTAATTTGATAAAAAATAAAATTAGAATTCATATTTTTAAAATTATAATAATTATTTTTTTTAAATATTCTAATTTTTTATTTTATAAAATTAATTATTAATATTTTTAATTTAATATTAGATTAATTTTTATTTATATTTTATCATATTTAATTTTTTATTTTAAATTATATTTTATAGGAGTAAATTAGTAAATCATTTTCTTATCCTATCCTGCCGGATTCTAACCCAGCTCATATTCAGGATAACAATTTGAACTAATGAGGCAGGATAGGATAAGTTTCAGGATTAACTTATCATATTCTGTTGTGTCAGCAAACACTGGATTGAGATAGGATATGATACAGATATCATATTATGTCTCTTATCCTGCGCACTAAACGGGCCTTAAAGGTATTGAATTAATAGTGTAAAATAGTTTTAAACTGATATTTAATGAGAATTCATCAATTATCTATATCACACAACTAACTTAAAAGTATTAGGATGAGTTGACATGATACATGATTAGTTGATAATGTAACATTATTTTACTTTTTATTATAATATTTTTTTTATAAACTACTAATATAAATGATAAAATAAAAAGAGTACAATAAACTGAGGGGGCCAAATCTGACTCAGTCAAACCATAGCAAAAATAATAGATATTTTAAACAGAATACAACTATTACAACAATGGTTTACAAGAGGTAAAAATATTCACAACACAGACACTATCTAGTGAATCAGATTACAAGAACAAAACTAGATAGCCAAAGAAAAAGTGTTGCATAGATCTTTACAACCTTTAATATGGTGAATGAATCGGCCGCAGCACGAACCAATTCCCGTACCAACAATTCCCTATGATAAAACACAGCAAACATAAATGCTCTTTCAAGCAAAACAAACCTTTATCACTGAGAACTATAACTAGTCACAGCAAGTCAGCAACAAGGTTGTGAAACAAAACAAAATTGCTGTTGTGGTTGCATCAATCCAAACACTTTGATAACTGCAGATTTCAACAAATCTGAGCCAAATCAGAAATCAAAAGTAAGACACACCATCCCCAACAACGATATCAGAATCAGAATCGATGAACGATTCAAAACCCAAAAGATAAAACCATAGATCTGAAAAAAAAAACAAATTTCAGATCAAGAGATTCCATCTCATGAACAACTAGATCTGCAAGCACAAATTCATAAATCTCCAAAAACCAAAACCCAAAATCCAACGAAAATGACAGTGAGCCGGATTGAAGACAGAAACATTGAAGCTCAAGAGACAACCTCAAAAGAGGTTTATGGGTGGAGCGGCCAAAAGGGCATCACACCACCCAAATCGGAACCTATATGGGTGGCCGGAAATTTTGGGTTTTGGGGGAGAAAGAGAGCTGTTTTAGAGATTTTATTATAATATAATTGTTGGGAAAATCAAAAAAATTGAATAAATACCAAAACTTTATGATATTTTTTAACAGTATGGGATCATTGTGTTAATTAGTAAAAATTACTATTCTATCAATTTTTTTTAACTACAGCTGTTTAAATTTGTAAAATATTATTTAGTATTATAAAAAGAACTAATGCTTTGTTTCATTAGAGTTATATATTTAAGACAAATGCCATATTGAAAGATAGTATTGGACAAATTTTTTTTAAATGATTTCCGTTTGATTCTAGAATTTTATTTACATCTCAATGTAAATAATATATCAATTTTCAAGTTTTCGTCTGATGATCTGCACCAAATTGAAAACGTGAGAATTTCTTATATCACTCAAAGCTAAAAATACTATTTTAAATTTTTTTAAAATTTAAATTGTTTGTCTCTCTATATTAGCTAATTTTTTCACAAGGGAATCGAAATTGATCAGAGATCGAAGGTTGTAGATTACAACTGTGGACTTGAGCTTCTGGTACGGTGGAAGAGAGACAAACCTGCAAGATTAACAATCCAATGCTCAAGTCAGTATGAAAGTAAAATGAGTGAATAAAATTTGAATTTGGTTGTACCTGAAAAATGGAACGCTTCATCTTTATATAGTAGAGTAGTTATAACAACTTGCTGATCTTTAGACGTGAGATGCGAGAATTCATTAGATGGATCTTGGATTTAAATCACATGTACTCTAACCCAGGATAACACACCTGCTCCGCAAGCGACGCGACAAATCAATGTATTATTTAGATCACAACTATGGGGCTTTATGACCGACCTATAACAATTGTCCCTCGAAGCCTTAGCCTTTGCTATGTAGGGTGAAGGCTTTGTTGCTATGTCTTTTTCTTTTGATTGTAGCTCGAATTTAGTGGAAAGTTAGGATGTTACATTGTTGTCATTGGGAACTCGCATCTTAAATGCACCCATATGCTTTAGGTTTCTTTTCGTATGCTCTATCATAATGATATTTTGAAAGTATAGTACTTTAGTGTTTTTCTGAGGCAATCTGGACCTCTAATAATGTCATATCATCTTTCTTTCGGTAAGACATTGTGCAATCTTTGTGGAATCAATTATACAGTTTCTTGGGGAGTTACCTTTGTTCTTATCGTCATTTGTATTTCTACAACATACAATTTTATCAACCAATGAAAGTGGTGCACACCATATGTCAAAAACTGAAAGAGATTGCTTCTGTCTCAAAGTATTTTAATATTGGTGAGACTATCAAGAAGGAAAGCCGTATTTTTCACTTTTCCTTCATCTCTTCATGGTACAACGGAGTGTGGCGAATTGTGCTCAGGGCCAAAGTTTGATTTCACAGGCGTAGGCTACCCGCTACTTCGAAGCATTTTCTAGCGACGTGAATCATTTTGAAGGTTGGTTCTTTTTGGTTATCCCTCTCAACAAAGAGGCTCGTGCGAAGGTATGATCCATAGAGACCGAAACAAAAAACCGATGTACGGGTTTGTTTCATAAGTTTTGGAACCACGGTCAATTTTTATTAGGGAATGAGTTGTATGTCTACAAGGAGAGTGACATATCACAGGAGGAGCTTTACCTGAAAAACAATTATTAACTTTTTCAAAGAGTTGAGTTATGTAGTAGGTGTTGTCCCTCCGGATGAAGCCTCAAAGAATGCTTAAAACGACTTATTGAAACACGCCTATTGATGGATGCCAATGCTAAGGAAGAAAGGAATGTTATCTTTAATAGGCTCCTAATGTTTTCATCCTTCTATGTCAATTATTGTTACCTGCAATGATCTTGGCATTTCCATAATTGTTATATATAGATTCAATAAAGCGTGAGAAGATAATCCATCAAGTGAAAATGGGAGTTTAAGTCGTCTCGATGATCTCCGCTCCTTCAAACGTTCCACCACCACCCTTATCTCTGTTGCAGTCAGAGTGACGACAAGAGTACCCTGGTCCCATCACCTAGATTTATTGTTGCCTCGAGGAGGAGTCTCCCCGATATGTGATTCGAAAGTATTTTGGATCATAAATACCATTTTTCATATATAAAAATATTTAGATCATTAATAGATTTTTCCCATATACAAATATTATTTATATTTAGGTATCGTTTACATACAAATATTTAGATCAATAATAGTTTTTTTTCCCGTATACCTTTTTTGAATAAAAATTCTTTAGATCATAAATAACGTTTTTCGTATATAAAAATATTTAGATCAATAATAGATTTTTTCCCGTATACAAATATTATTTTTGTTTTAGGTACCATTTACAAAAAATATATCTGAATCAATAGAATTTGATACTAATATAATTTGACAATAAATAATAGTAGTATATTACAATTAAATAAATAATACACTTTTTCCGTATATATATATATATATATATATATATATATATATATATATATATATATATATATATATATATATATATATATATATATATATATATATATATATATATATATATCAACAACAAATAATTTTTCTAATATTTAATTGTGCAAACATTATTGTAATTGTGTAAACTTCATAAATGATATATATATTAATATAATAATATTTTGAATCATATAAATTAAAGTTAATGATAAGTGACAAACATTTTTATATTTTATCCAATAACACTTTTCCAAGTATATTTTTAAATTTATTTTAATTGAAATAATTTTTTTAAATTAAAATTATTATTATTTTCTTACAAAATATTGTATCTTAAAATAAAAATTATTTTAAATTTTCTTTCTTCGTTATTAATATTCAATTACTAAAGTTAATTTTTTAAAATAAAATACTATGTAAATTAAAAATCATTTAAAATGATCATAATAATTTTTTATTAAAAAATAATTTATTGGAATATTTTTATTAATAATTTATTAGAAATAATAATAATAAAGTAATAAAAAGTAAAAAGTGAAAAAGTGAAGAGTGAGATAAAAAAATCAACAAAAGACATTTTTTGTTCTTAAATTATTAATTTAGACTAAAATAAAAAAAAATATTTTTGTGATTTTTAAAACAACAATTTTTCTTATATTATAGATACTAATAGAACTATTGGACAAAATGATGAATGATAACATCATGAGCATGAAAAATACTAGTAGTAATATTGGACAAATGATGACATGAACACATCATAAGCATCTTATAAATATAAAAGCCAGACATCCATTGCTTTCTTACCGATATTTATTTTCCAAGAAACACGTGGTCCAAATGCCATTCTTCTTTTAGCTTCTTTTAGCTGTTAAAATGGGAACACACAACTATAGCGTCAAAAAAGAATTCTATATCATAAAATGCTTTCCTACAGAACAACCAATCGCCACATATCAAGGTCCAAATGTCATTCATCTTTTAGCTTCTTTTTGCTGTTAAATGGAAAAAGAAAACTAAAGTACTATCTGAAAAGAAAAAGAAGAAATCAATTATAGACTTCATTCGTTATAAAGAAAAAATAATTCAATAAACTAAAAGTATGGAATGAACGTGTGAACCGTGATGTGATAATAGAAAAATAATCAAAGCAAATATCACATGAATATTTAAAATTAAAAAATAATGCCACCGCTCCTCAAATTTAAATGTTTCACATCAACTTTGTTACATTAATAGTGTATTAAATAAACAATGCCAGCACTCCTCAAAGTTTATAAATTTATGTAACAGATAACTGTTTTTTTTTTTTTACTTAAGATAGAATATATAATTTTATAAATTAATTTAAACAATTTATTATTTAGAGAATAAAAAATATACACCGACAGTATAAAATTATTTTACACTGTCAACCAATCACAATCATGTTAAGTGATACCGTTATTTTTAAGTAAATTATATGACATATATGGTTAAATGATAAATTTTTATTGAATGACAATTTAAAATTATTTTACACTGGCGGTGCACTATTTTTTAACTCTATTATTTATTGTTTAATTGCTAAGTATTTTTGCGTCAAAAATAGGAGTAATTTAGTAATTTATTTTTGTTAGTGTGTGAGACACTTTTAGTAAGGAGAGAATAAAGAAAATAAGAATTATATTATTGAATTAAATTGTACAAATAATTATTCAGACTATGACTATTTATATACAACCCTGATTGGGCTTTACCTTACACAACTTTGATTATATTTGGTATTATTAGATTAGATTATATTTGATATTATATTAATAATATAAATCCCAATAATATATCAACAAATCCCAAGAATATCTCAATATACCCCCTATAATCCAAGTTGTCGACAAATCCCAAGAATATCAACAAATCCCAAGAATATCTCAATATACCCCCTATATTGGGATTTATATTTGATATTATATTAATAATATAAATCCCAATAATATATCAACAAATCCCAAGAATATCTCAATATACCCCCTATAATCCAAGTTGTCGAACAACTCTAAAAATAGTCAATTTGAACTACTCCTAATTTCTTTCTTAAATTTAGGAATTTGTCGATCTTCAATCCTTTGGTGAAAATGTCGGTCAACTGTGCTTCACTCGAGCAATGTCCAACTTCAAGTTCACCTCGATTTACCTTTTTCCTCAGGAAGTGAAATCTAGCTTCGATATGCTTACTCATTCCATGCTGAACTGGATTCTTCGCAAGATTTATGGATAAATTGTTGTCGATTTGCAACATAAGAGGTTTCTTTACTTCGACCTCCATTTCTTCAAGTACCGATCTGATCTAAATTGCTTGACATACAGCATGAGATCCTACTATATATTCAGCTTCACACGATGATAATGCCACCACAGGTTGTTTCTTCGAACACCGTGAAATTGGGGCACCAAATACTTGAAAGAAATATCTAGTTGTGCTTCTCCGATCTTCCTTATCTCCACACCAATCAGCATCTGAAAAAATTAATTGTAGCTTCTTTGCTTTCAGAGTCTCGTCGAAATAGAATTCCATAGTCTATCGATCCTTTTAGGTATCTTAGAATTCTTCTTGCATCCTTCATGTGTGACACTCTTGGTTCACTCATGTATCTGCTGATTAATCCGACTGCGAAACCTATATCAGATCGACTGTTGCACACATATCTCAGAGATCCAATAATTTTCTTGAACAAAGTTACATCGACTTTGTCTGCTTCTCCATGCTTCTCCAACTTCAAGTTTATTTCGACAGGTGATGATTCAAATCATTCAATATGAATCTCTTGAGTATCTCTTTGACATACTTCCTTTAATGCAGCACCATACCTTAATTCGACATTTGAAATTCTATGCCTAGGAAATAAGACAATTTTTCCAGATCTGACATTTCAAATTCCTTCATCATCAGCTCTTTGAACTTCGACAAGTTCTCCAAGCTATTTCCAGTTACCAGCAAGTCATCAACATATAAGCAAATGATTGTTATACTTTGTGCCATAACCTGAACATAGACACCATACTCATATTTGCATGTGACAAATCCTAATTCGACTAAATATGAGTCGATCTTCTTGTTCCATGCCCTAGGTGCCTGCTTGAGAGACTATAGAGTGCTTTGTGCAACTTATATACTTTATTCGCTTCCTTCTGAATCACAAAACTAAGAGGTTGTGTGACATAGACCTCTTCGTCTAATGGACCATTCAAAAATGCTGACTTCACATCTAAGTAAAATATCGACCAGCCTTGATTGCATGCCAATGCTACCACTAGTCGAACAGTCTCAAATCTTGCTACTAAAGCAAATACTTCAGAGTAATCGATCCCTGGTCTTTGAAGAAATCCTCGAGCTACAAATATTGCTTTATGTCTTGCTATCGACCCATCAACATTGTGTTTCAGTTTGAACACCCACTTTACGTCGATAGCTTTTTTATGTGTTGGCAATTCGACTAACTCCCATGTGTTATTTCTCTCGATAGCTTGTAATTGTTCGACCATAGCTAACTTCCATTGTTGGATCTTTAAATCCTCTCTATAGTTGATTGGTTCAACACCTACAAGTAAAGCAAAATGAACTAATTCTCTATCTGGTGTGACTTCATCATCACCAGCTACTTCATATTCTTGAAGTCTTGCTGGAAGAATTCGAGTTTGTTGAGGTCTTTGGCTTGTAGCAGCCACACCTTCTTTGACTTCGATTGTGTCAGGAATGTTGGCAACTGTTTCGTCTTCGACTGGAGTTTTGACAATTGTATCAACTTCAACTTCAGTAGTTGCTTCTTTGAAGTCAGAGCTCATCAATGGCTTTTTGATTGAATTACTCGAATTCCAATCCCAGGAAGAATTTTCAACAACCACAATATCTCGACTCAACACAATCTTTGCAATAATTGGATTGAATAGCCTATATGCACCAGTCTGATGATATCCTACCAGAATCATAGGTTCACTCTTGTCATCAAGCTTCCTTCGTCTTGCATCAGGAACATGCTTATAACACATAGAGCTAAACACCTTTAGATGACTCACTGATGGTCGTTTTCCACTCCACACTTCTTCAGGAACCTTATTCTTCAACTTCTTGGTAGGGCACATGTTCATGATATAAGCTGCAGCCGAACCAACTTCACCCCATAAGGACTTTGGCAGATTCTTCTGCCTCATCATGCATCTCGCCATATCCAATATGGTTTTGTTCCTTCTTTCAGCAATTCCATTATGTTGAGGAGTATAAGGATCAGTTACCTCATGATCAACACCATGTTCGGCACAGAATTCTTCGAAACATCTTGGATGTGTATTTTCCACCTCCATCTGTTCGCAGAACTTTGATCTTCTTCTCACTTTGGTTTTCGAAAAGTATCTCGAATGTCTTAAAAATGTCAAATACTTCGTCCTTTCTCTTAATCACATAGAGCCACAACTTTCGACTAAACTCATCGACAAACGAAATAAAATATCTGTTTCCACCAAGGGTATGTTCTTCGAATGGAACACATACATCTGAGTGTACCACTTTGAGTATGCAGGATGATCTCATTGGCATAGTTGAAGCAAAAGAATTTCTAGATTGCTTTTCGACTAAACAACCTTCACAGAATTTGTCAGGCATCTCAAGACTTGGAATACCAGTAACTATATCTTGAGTAATCAGTTGATTGAGTGATCGAAAGTTCAAATGTCCAAACCTCAAATGCCACAACAAACTATCCTTATGGTCGAAAACAGTTTTTAGACATTGTACTTCACTCGAACTGATCATGGTCTTAAACATCCCGTTCTTCAACAGTGGAGATTTCAAGACCAAATTGCTATGGGTTTCGAACAATTTTAAAACTCCATCTTTCATGACAACTGAGAAATCTTTTTCGACTAGTTGCCCAACACTTAGCAGGTTGCACTTCATACAAGTTACATATAGCACGTCTTTGATCATAGCTTTCCCTCCATTACTCATGTGAAAAACTATGTTTCCAGTACCTTCTGCTTGCAACGAACTATTATCAGCAGGTTTTACCATGCTCTTCTTCTATTCGTCGAAATCTACCAACCACACCTTTTGACAAGTCATGTGATTCGAGCAGCCTGAATTGAGAAACCAAATCTTGGATTCGACATGGTTATATGCAACTGCAGCCATAACCACCATACCTTCAGAATCATCTAAATCTTGGCGTGCAAGGTTCGCTACTTCGCCCTTGCCTTTTTTCGATCCATTGTCTTTCTTGTACCAATATTGTTTAGACAAGTGACCCCACTTCTCACAGTGATAGCATTGCATATCTTTCTTATCTTCTTTGTCCTTTCAATAGTTTCCTCCTCCTCTTTTCAAGGATTCAGAAGTTCTATCTTCGGCCTGCTGCTCATGAGGATTCGACCAAGGCTTCTTGCCTGAGTCTTGTCGACTTTGCCTTTAAATTTGTTGGAACCACCATTCTTTTTCCATGACTGAGCCGACAAAGCTTGTATCGAATCTTGAACTTCTTTCCTTTTGATAATCGTAATCTCATGCGCTTCCAACGAACCAACCAAATCTTCCATTTTAGGGTTTTAAGTTGATTGGATTTTTGAATAGCTACGATAATGTGATCAAGGTGAGAGGTCAACGTACACATTACCTTCTCAACTATCATCTTATCAATTAGGGTTTCACCACAGCCCTTCATGAGATGGACGAGTTTCTGCACCTTCGACACTTACTCTGCAATCTTTTCGTCTTCTTCCATTGACAACAATTCATATTGTAGACACAAGGTGTGCAACTTGACAACCTTGACTTTCTCACCTCCTTCATAATATTTGACAAGAATATCTCATGCCTCCTTTGCTGATTCAGCATGAGAGATTCTTTCGACATAACCGCTGTTTGAATGCAATAAACAGCCTTGTAATCATTCTTTTTGACTTCGTTGTGAGTTGTTTTCCGTGCTTCGCTAGCATTTGCAGCTAGCGCAGGAACCCCGTCGTTAACCACTTCTAGGGTTTCATGGAGTCCAAACAAGGATTGCATCGATTTTCTCCATCGAATCCAAATTTTGTCGTCAAGCATTGGAAGAGAATTCAGAATGCCATTACTACCATTCATCTTTGCACCGATTGATTCACGTTTCATGGAAACACAATCTCTGAGAATAACCAGAAGCTCTGGATACCAATTTGCTAGTGCGTGAGGCACTTTTAGTGAGGAGAGAATAGAGAAAATAAAGGAAATAAGGATTATATTATTGAATTGAATTGTACAAATAATGATACAGACTATCACTATTAATATACAATCCTGATTGGATTTGGGCTTCCACAACTTAAATTATATTTAATATTATTAGAATATATTTGATATTATATTAATAATATCAATCCCAATAATATCTCAACAATTTTATCCATTTAATTATTTATTTTAAATTAAATAAAAATAAGTTTGTGGAAAAAAGTTGGATTAAATGGTTAGTAGGAGAAAATTTAGGATTTTTTATAAGTTAATGCAAAAAAATTATTTGTTTTAATCAAAATTAGAAAATTAATACTAATATAAATATTCTGTGTTTTATTGGAAAAATATCTGAGGCATACATGTGGATTTTGCTGCGGCAAATTTCGTATGTATACTTGCAATTTTTCCTGTTGAAATTATACTTTCTTCTAAATTCCATGAAAAATTTGCAGAAAATGTATCTACGGAATTTATTACAAATTTTCTAATTAAATTTTTTAAATATTTTTCTAAATGTAAAAAATAAGATATAATTTTTTCTTTTAAAATAGAACAATTTTTTAAAAACAGTTTAATTACTTTTAGGAGAATTGTGTTATTTTTAATCCCTACATTTTATATTTTACTAATTATTTTTAAGGTGAATTGTGTTATTTTTTCATTTTAATTTCAATCTTAATTTTTAAAGAAAATATTAGTTTTATTTAATATATATTTTTTCTTTTTTGTGAAAATTAAAAATATAAGATTATATATATGAATATAATTTGGTATGTAATTCTTCAACTTATATATTTTAATAAAAAATATAAAGTTTTTGAAATTTTATAAAAGTGTAATAATTTTGAAAAATGAAATCTAGGTAAAAATTTTGAGGTGGGTATCGAACCCACAATCTACCTCACTAGGATAATAAATTGAATCGTTATTTTTACTAAAACAACATTTATATATAATTAATAATTTCTCTCTTAAGATCATTTTCATTCACAAGTCAATATCTTTTCAGCAATTTGGTTTTGCTTAAATTTTCATTCACCAGTCAAAAATCAAAGTTACAGAAATGCAACGTTCTGAATCGCTTTCTCTGCCTCTCAACCGGAATCGCTTTTGCCATAAACCCTAAAAATGCAATGTTCTGAACTCTCTCAATTATAACCACCGATTAAGTCTCCGAACATTGCTTGTATTTTTTTTCCCTTTCAACTCAAGTAAATTCAGTTTTGATCTTCCTAATTTGAAGTTGAATATTTTTCTTTTCTCTATTGATCTTTCTTTCAACAGTGTTTTCTTTGAGATTAATGTGTTCTAGTCTTGATAGTTTTATGTTCACAAAATACAGAGGTAGTTGAGCTCAAGGTTCATCATAATTCAATAGTCCTAGAAAAAGGAAGTAGCACAAAGTTTGTGTTAGAGACAAGTTTATTTAATAGTTTATATTTCAGATTTAGAGTTATGACTTTTAAGGTTGCCATTTGCCTCATCATTTAATACCTCTTTCTTTATACATGAGTGTTTTGAATTTGGCAGGGCGTAAAGGTTGACGATTTCATATATTGCACTCGTTGTAAACTTTAACTAGCGGCCAAAAAACATTTATTAAGAAAATTGTGGCAAAGTTCTCTCAGAATTTTCGATCATATTTGAATTGTGTTAATATAACTTCTCAAATGTCTTTTGTAATATTTGACATTTATAAAAAAGATAATATTTATGCAGACTCTCTTGCCAATCTTGGTCTCACTATTACAAACTCTATCTTTTTTGACTTGCTATCTTTTTTTTTGAGAACAAATTTTGTTAAGAACACTCAATTTACCTGTCTTTTAAGTCTTTTAATCTTTGAGAGGTTTTCGATTTGGTCTCTTTTTTTTGGTCCTTTTTATAATGAAGTTTCAGCTATTATAGAAAAAAATAAAAAGAAAGTAAGTGTTTTCTGATTTTAATTCAGATAATTATATTGATAAAGATGATTACTTTTTATGATATAGATTATGATTGAAATTTAAATTAAAATAAAGTTTGATGAGTTTGACCTAAATTGCTTTAATTAAGTGAATGATTGTATATAGTTTATGTGCAGGAGTAGCCCTGAACTCCTCGTCAATCCTGTAAGATTTGCTCTAATATCATATCATTGTGATTCTAGGTGTGAAATTGACAATAAGTGGTTAATTAGGTACCAAATTGATAATAAATGGTTAGAATAGGTAGCAAATTGATAGTGACTGGTCAATGTAGGTATCAAACTGATATTATAATATTGTTGCTGGGAAAATAAAAAATCGAATAAAGTAAGGAAAATTAATCCATTTACTCATGATTTTTGGCTCCAATTATTTCTAATTTGTATTGTTGTATTTTTTAATCAAATAATTAAATGACATAAAATAACCAAATACAGTAAAAGAAATTATTAGTACTATTATAGTATTGTTGCCGGGAAAATAAAATATCGAATAAAGTAAAGAAAATCATTTCTAATTTCCATATTTGCTGTTTTTATTCTATTTAGGACAATGAAGTGCATAGGTGAGGGCTAAAGAGAACAGTAGACAAAAAAACATAGTAGGGATTATGTTCATGCTTTTTCTTCCAATATTCCAAACCCTGATAAATCTATAAGCTAGAAAAGTCATCCAAACCCTTAGCTGAAAAATCATCAAAAATTCTATAAAATGTAAAATCGAACTCAAATCTTTGAGAGACCATTGTTTCCAGAAAAGTATTCATTTTCTTGTTTTCTGCTTGCGTGTAGCTCTTTTCTTGTTGTGAGATGAGATGATGAAGATAAAGGATAATTATTGCTCTAAAATATGAGTTTAAATTTACAGTTGTGTTTATTGCTGTTAAATATGGATCGTTTAAATTTGAATGAGTTTTAAAACTTTTTTTATTTTTAATCTGCAGTAACAGAAAAAGAAGGTTAGGATTCCTTTGTAATAAAAACTAATTTATTTTTGTTGTTATTTAATGTTTACTTAATTTTTAATCATTTTAATTTAATATAATAATTATAATAAAATAAAATACAACATGTAATATAAGATCGACCAACTGGCACATGCCACATCACTCATCAATTGCCACATATTAAAATAAAATACAAATCAGCATTTTTTTTAGGTCAAATATAGAGAAGAGAGACTAAAACGGTTTAAAAATAAAATATGGGAACTGATTTTGTGAATAGACAATAATAGGGGAATTAAAATCATAATTTAACTTAATAATAATAAAGGTCTTGCTAACCAAGATTCTCAGGACACTCTTTAAACATACTAAATAAAAAAAATATTTTTTGTAAAAATTAACATTTTAATTTCCAATACACTTTGAATACATTGAATACACATATTTTAATAAAAACTTATTATTTTAATCACTTAAAGAGTGTCTCAAAGGCGCTGACTAATAATAAAACATTGTTGTTGTGGCAGTGAAGCGTTTCCTCCTTCTATTGTTGAGCGAAGCGAAAACCCTCGTACCAATCTAGAGCTTGCATTATTATGATATGCTTTCAGCTAATGTTGGTATCACTTCTTTTTTGTTATGATAATATTATAAAAGTTATAGATACATTTAAACATGCTGCGATCTCTCCACGTCCGGTTGCTGGAGGTCCTGCGTGTATGTTTTATAAGAGTTGAATAGTTAAAGAATAAAAAGTATTTGTGCACGTAGTACATTGAGGTGAATTAAGGAACATCAATGAAATGTTTACTAATTAGACGACATACGTAAAAAAATTGAGGCATGCACTAAGGAGCGGTTCCGTGCAAGTTCATTAATTGAACATTACACGTTCACTAGTTTGAGGAATACCCACTACACATTTACTAATTAAACAATATACATAGAATGATGGCTAAATTCTAGGAACAACCTGTACGATGTAACGTTTGACCTCCTATGATAATACTCTATTTATGATATATATTTAGTCTCTCTGGATTTTGGAAGCTATGGATTTTGGAAGTTATGTTTTAGTATTGATCTATTAATTATTCATAACCATTGACTATTCATCACTACATGTGATGTTAACTTATTTAGGTTTCTGATTTTTGTTTGTGTTATCTTTTTTACGGAAAAAGCTTAATAATATTTTCAATATATATTGGTATATTATTAAAATTGTAAAAATTAACAAGAGATGAAGCCACCTATATCAAGACAGCATGAATAACCTCATTGATTTGTCTCCTAACGAATTTAACATGAGAATTTCTAAAAAATAATGCCAGCAAATGATTACTTTCTCAATAACACCACCAAAATCCGAATTGTTTGGTTTACCCACTCTTTGAGCCAAATTATTTTTTGAAAAAAAAAGCTTGTGATTAGTAGTTTACTAAGAAAGTATATGGCATGCAGGCAGCATTTGCTAAGAGATGAAGGTTGCTTGATCATTCAAAGCTTAAAAGGACCGATGCGGTGAATATGATGGTGGCTTATTTGGGAGCTGACCCTACGGAAGCATTTAAGCAGTGTAGAACAATCAGGGGTGCACGTGCCAAGTTTGCTTGGTTGACGGATTTGTATGACAATAACTTGGAGATAGCCGAACACCCGGACACCGATGATCTTTGGCTTGCCTACCATAGGAAGTGTTCCCTGAGGTACTTATTCATGTTCTTGGTTGGCACATGTTTGTGGACAAAAGTAAAAACTATGTGGATGTGGCTTATCTCAAATATTTCACCGACTTAAAGTCCATTCACGAGTGGAATTGGGGTGTCGCATGATGGGTTTACCTGTACTCCAATCTAAGCGAAGGTTGTAAATGGACGACAAAACAAATGACAGGCTCATGCACCATGCTTATGGTAATTTCCAAATTCCACTACTAAGTTACTAGCAACTTTTTTCACACTTGTTATTAATATTTTTTTCCTTATTCGTTTTCAGGAATGGATCCTGCTCCACTATCACTGCATTCATGGGTTCATACGTGACCCGTTATCTATTGATGATTATCCATTTGCTTACCGATTAATTTCTAGTAGAGGGAATAATGATATCTTGTGGTTCCGTGCGTATATTGACCAGACTCAGCATGATGGCGTCGTCTGGATGCCATACAGTACTCACCGGGAAAGAATTTCATTCGACCACATTTCCTTATACTTTGGATGGTTGGTATGTGGGACTAATATCACGTGCATGTATGTGTCCGAGAGGTACATGCGGTTGTTTGGGTGCTCCAAGCTGCTCCTATCAGTATTGTCTACAGAGAGCTGGATGACATTTTTGGCAGATTTTGGGAGTCGTCTGGTACCAATGGAGTATCGGAGTCATGAAGCCACATCTCAATGGAGTTATGTTGAGGGTTACATGACTTGGTTCTATAACGTGTCACACTTTTACGTGATACAAAACGCTCTTAGACGTCCACCTAGGCATGCTCATGAGGAGATCCTAAAGAATGAGCTGGCCATTAATGATCATGCCATTGATGTCTTGTCGATTGTTGAAACATTATGCGAATGACAGGAGAGAACATCGAGTCTAGACTGTTTGAAAGAGGTGGCGATGAAGCAGTTGCCTTAGCATGTTCCATTCTTACTGAGGCACATAATGTCTTGGGTTAGCGTAAGTAGAGGAGGAGTCGGGCTGTTAGGATTAGGCATACTCAATAGACTATGCTTTTGATTTTATTTTGTTTATTTTTCATCGACTTGGAGAACAAGTGATGTACTATTATATTTAGTTTCTATCATATTTGGTTTTATTAATGCATTACTCAGTTCTATAATATTCGTTTTATTAATCGTTGAAACAAATAACGATAATTTTAATCGAATTAAAATTAGTTTGAATTGAAAACACCATAATCTTAGTAAACTGGTTATGAAAAAAAACACAGGCAATAATTCGGAGATGCATCTCCGAATTAACTCCACACACAGTTCGAAGATGTATCTGCAAATTTACCTTAGAGTGAATTTGAATATGCATTTATGAATTTTTAAGAAAAAAATGGTATTTGATGCATTCAGAAATGTATTTCCGAATTCACCTATAGTTGGAATTTTCAGAGGTGCCCCCATTGTACAAGGGTGCAAAAAAAAATCATAATGCTCACAACTGCCTCAAGAGAATTTAATACTATTGCATGCTCATGTACTAACGGTTGAGATCGAATCAAAGAGCTCTAGTTAAGCTGAAAGAGATTTCTTAACATCTCATCCAAGTGCTCTTGAATAAATTTAGCAAGTTTTCATCTCTCCCTGACCATTAATTTGTGACTATTAATTCTTCTTAATCTAATAGTTAAAATTAATGAATATTATTTTCTCTCCACATTTAATTTCTTATTATTTTTAGCCATTAGATTAAATAGAATTAATGGTGAAAATGTGGAGTAAGTCTTGATAACTTACTCTTGGAGTAAGAATATCCCTCCTATATATATATATATATATATATATATATATATATATATATATATATATATATATATATATATATATATATATATATATATATATATATATATATATATATATATATATATATATATATATATATATATATATAGGTCAGTCCTTTGAATTTGGGTCTCTTAAGCGAATTAAAAGAGTGGTGTCCCTATAATTTTTTTAACAATAAATACATAAAGATAAAAGAAACAATTGGATAAAAAACACATTTTCATTTGACATTGTGCAAAAAAAAAATATATTTATGAATCTTTGAATCAATGTTATACTACATCAAAACATAAATCACTATGAAGAGACTTATTCTTCTTCTTCTTCTTGATCCGATCTTTTTTCCTATAAAGAAATTGACTAAACCTTTAAAATTATTTAAATATCAGCCTCTTAGCATTTTCTTTTGCAAAATCATTAATAATTTGTTTATAATCAAGGTTCTTCAAAAAATTATTTTCAATTGAGATCAACGCAAGACTATTTAATCTATCTTGTGACATAGTAGATCTCAAATAAGATTTTAATCATTTTAATTTAAAAAAACTTCTTTCAGCATATACAACACTGATAGGAATAGTCAATATTATTCTACAAGCTATGCATGCATTCAGGGTCGGTATTGACATTTTAGAGGTCCAGGGAAAATATTATAAATATAATTTTTTTAAAAAAATCTCATATTTAAATTGTATATCATATCAACAAAATCAGTTATCAGTGTAATTAACATAAAAAAGATACTATATTATAATTAAAATTTGATAGCAGGGTCGTCTCAAATAATTTGAAGGCTCTGCTCTATTTTTAAAAGTTGGCGTTTAATAATATATATTTATTAAATCTATGAATTTAATTCTTTTTCAAAAATCTAATTAATCTATTAATTTAATTAAATATATTTAATCATAATAATATAGTTAAAAATAATATTAATATTAATAAAATTTTAATATAGTTTAACATACAATCCATGATTTAATTTTAATATTATAAAATATTGAAGTTTTTGAAAATATCATAATAATATAGTTAAAAATAATATTAATATTGAAAATAATACTAATATTAATAAAATTTTAATATGATTATACAATAACATGGTTGGTTAACACACAACCCGTGATTTAATTTTAATATTATAAAATATGATAGTTTTTGAAAACAATTGTAAAAAATTTAAATATACATATCCCAGGGCTCTTTTGAAAAGTTTTACACTTTTAAATATTCTGTGTAAAAATATTTTACACTGTCATCCAATAGAAACAAATCGTTTTGTCATATTATATAAACTTTTTAAAACAATCTGATTTATCTTAATTCATAGTTGTGATTGATTGACAGTGTCAGTGCATCAGCCATTTTCTCTATTTGCAACAGACATCACTTCTATATATTAACCAAATATTTTTAGAAAAGATTGTTTTATTTTTATTTTACAGAAGCAAAGTGCTTGTGCAACATTTTTTTTTATTTGTCGCCCTGTGATATTTGCAATAGACATCACTTCTCAAGTTCGCAGTATAGTCGGATATACATGCAACCTACAATTAATTTGTATAAACTAGATGCTATAAAGTTAGAGAAAATTGTTCACAATTAAGGTAATGTGTCTTTTCTTTTTATTTTCTGTTTTAGAAAACTTTATCTTCATTTTTTTTTTTTTTAAATTCTACACTCTTTCGTATTCAATTTATTATATAATATTTATAAATAGTTAAATAATATTTTATTTTAAATAATTCAATATGTAATATTTTTATTTATTTAGTTGGCCCAAATTAGATTTTTTAAAAGTTGTAGAGAAAAGACAATAATCTCATTGCTAAATAGTGGCCTTTTGATTTTATTGTGTATAATTTGCGCATATGGATAGTCGGTCTAAAACACCATCTATCCTGTTTTAAATCTTGTGGTTGAAAAAAATAAATAAAAGTAGTTCATTGAAAGAGAGAAACATAACATAGATTCAATGTTTATTATTATGGTTGAACATTTAACGGAACTCTAAACAATTTAAACGTTTATATTTTTCATTTAATTAGAGATGAATTAATTATCTCAATAATTTATTGATTATTCAAAATTTATTGAAGTATTTATTACAAATATCTTTAATTAATTACGCAATTTCTTTAATGCATTGTTTATCTTTATTTTTCCGGAAAGATGCATAGTTTAATTTCACTCAAAGGTTTTCTTCATTCGCTTAACTATTATATATTCTATTCGAGATATTCTTTCTTCATTTACTAACTACTTGATTTATTCAACTTGCAAGTTTCTTGAATTAATTTATTTATCAATTTCACCCTTTCAATTCACCTTATTTAAGTAATCAAAAAATAAAATTATTACTATAACCATTGAATAACGCTTGAAATAACTCTCTTTCTTAGCATGACTAAAAAATATATCAACCATTAACAATCATGCTGTCATATGTATTTTGCTCTTTTTAGCTAGAACATTTTCAATAAAAAAAAATTGTCCAAGCAACAAAATGAAAACAAAATCCAATATTCACTAGGTAATTAAGTTTTTTTTTGTTTTTATCATCACTTAAATATGCTATTTTCATGATTTCTACTATTCTTTATTCGTGTTGATTGGCCAAAATTTAAGTTATTAACCATTATAGGCTGTCAAACAAATTATTCAAAAAAATTTATTAAAATTTAAGGAGTTTAAAACAGTTCATATACAAATATAGATGGTTTAATAATAAATTATTAAGGAGTTTAATAATCAACTATTCTGTTTACAAATATAAATCATGTAGTAAAAATGCTTAAAGATATAATTTTGTCTCTTCTTGTTACAGAATTTTGATAAGTAAAGAGAAACTAAAAAGATGGAAGATTACTGGAACATGATTTGTGGAGGCAAACCTATAAGTTATGATTTCAAGTTTTTGAAAGATCCTTCTTCATGCATTAACCACATGTTGCTCATTTTCTTTGATTTATTCATGTTGATCATGCTATCAATCATCATGTTCCTGAAGTTTGCCTCAAGACCCTTTTGGAGTCTAGTAAGATATTCAAACTTGCAGCTAGTTTCTGCTATAACCAATGCCTCTCATGCTTTGCTGCATTTTTGCTTAGGAATTTGGGTTTTAGTCATGAAAACTCACAAAGCCTTTCCTCTTAACTGGTGGTTGCCAGAACTGTTTCATGGACTCACATGGCTGTGTGTAACTTTTACTATAAGTCTTCACATAAAACAACTCTCAAAAGCATGGATGTGGTTGTTTTCGATTCTCATATTTCTTGTTTCTACTATATTATGTGGTTTATCGATATCATATGCAATTAGCACCAGAGAACTATCCCTCAAGGCAAGTTTAGATGCCATATCTTTCATAGGAGCAGTTTTGCTGTTGTTGTGCACTTACAGTAATGAAAGTGCTCAGATAGACGCTGTTGAAAGCCTTTGTGATCCTTTCAATCACCAGTTAACCCCATTTGCTAAAGCTGGTTTCTTTAGTAAGATATCATTTTGGTGGTTGAATCCACTGATGAAAAAGGGTCAAGAAAAAACACTTCAGGACGAGGATATTCCAAAGTTAAGAGAGTCTGAAAAAGCAGAAAGTTGTTATTTGTCGTTTGAAGAACAAATAAACAGACAAAGACAAAATGAACCATCGGTTTTTTGGACAATAGTTTTATGCCACCAAAGAGAGATTTTGATAACAGGATTCTTTGCTTTGCTCAAAGTACTTGCTATATCTTGTGGCCCTCTACTTCTAAATGAATTTATATTGGTTTCTGAGGGTAATGAAAGTTTCAAATATGAAGGTTATGTATTGGCCATATCACTCTTCTTCATAAAGATCATAGAATCCATATCACAAAGACAATGGTATTTCCGGGGTAGGATTATTGGGATGAAAGTTAGATCACTACTTACGGCAAAAATTTATAAAAAAGTATTAAGGTTATCCAATTCAGCTAGATTGATTCACTCTAATGGTGAGATAATGAATTATATGACTGTGGATGCTTATAGAATTGGAGAATTTCCATTCTGGTTTCATAGGACTTGGACAACAATTCTCCAATTGTCCATTGCATCAATAATTCTTTTCCGCGCAATTGGACTGGCAACATTAGCATCTCTACCAGTGATAGTTCTCACTGTGTTTTGCAATGGTCCACTAGCAAAGTTACATCACAAGTTTCATAGCAAACTTATGGCGGCACAAGATGAAAGACTGAAGGCTAGTTCTGAGGCTCTAGTGAATATGAAAGTGCTAAAGCTATATGCATGGGAAAATCATTTTAAAAATGCAATAGAAAAGTTAAGAAATGTGGAACTCAAATTTCTATTTGCAGTTCTATTAAGAAAGACATGTGTTGTCTTTCTCTTTTGGATCTCGCCAATGCTTGTATCAGCTGCTTCTTTTCTAGCATGCTATTTGCTCAAAATTCCTTTGCATGCAAGTAATGTTTTCACTTTTGTAGCAACTTTACGCCTTGTACAAGAGCTAATTACAAGCATCCCAGATGTTATTGCAGTAACTATTCAAGCAAAAGTTGCATTTGCTCGGATATGTAATTTCCTTGAGGCACCAGAACTGCATAGTTCAAATTTCAATAGCAGGTGCTTTAATGACAACCTCAAAGGCTCAGTTTTAATAAAATCAGCCGACTTTTCATGGGAAGGTAACGTATCAAAGTCAACACTAAGAAACATAAATTTGGACATTAGACCTGGACAAAAGGTGGCTATTTGTGGAGAAGTTGGTTCGGGAAAATCAACCCTCTTAGCAACAATTCTAGGAGAAGTTCCTAATACAAAGGGAACGGTAAGCTTTTGTTTCCTTTCTGTTCATACAATACACTTTTAAATCATGTGATACTCTAATTAGGTATAGCTTAAATGACATTCTTATTTTTGTTATCAAAATATTTTCTGCATTGCAGATTGATGTTTACGGGAAGTTTGCATATGTTTCTCAAACAGCATGGATACAAACAGGCACAATACGGGAAAATATTTTATTTGGATCTGAGTTTGATGATCAAATATATCAAGAAACACTTCAAAGGTCTTCACTGATAAAGGACCTTGAGTTGCTTCCTTACGGTGACCTCACCGAAATAGGCGAGAGAGGAGTTAATTTGAGTGGAGGTCAAAAGCAGCGAATTCAACTCGCACGGGCTCTATATGAGAATGCTGATATATATCTCTTGGATGATCCATTTAGTGCTGTTGATGCACATACTACAAAATGTTTGTTTAATGTAAAAACATCTTTTCTTCACATTCTACTTGTATATCTCTACTGTCATTATTTACTAAAGATGTCTTAGAAACTTGACAGGAATACATCATGGAAGGACTCAAAGGGAAAACTGTCTTACTCGTGACTCATCAAGTAGAATTTCTACCAGTATTTGATTCTGTTTCGGTAATTTCTTTATCTGTAATTTCATTTCATCTCTCTCTATCTTCAACTAATAAACATTAAACTATTCTCCATCTAATCAACTCTCGTTACCTGAATTTCATGAGTCTTCTCCACACATACTCAAAAGATCTAAAAAGATAGTGAATCATTTTCTCTACAGCAAATACCTCCCTTTTCTTAATATTCATTGTATTGTTAAACTTAGACACAAATTAAGGTTGTTCAACAATTTTATTTTCTTTACAGTTGATGTCAGATGGGGTAATCCTACAAGCTGGTCCATATCACCAGCTATTGACAACAAGCCAAGAATTCCAGGACCTTGTCAATGCTCACAAGGTTACTGCTAGTTCAAACCAGCTTGCGAACGTTACTTTTTCTCACACTTCTAGAAAGATTACTCAAGTGTTAGTGGAAAAAGAGTGTAAAGAATTGAATGGAAATCAATTAATTAAGCAAGAAGAGAGAGAGGAAGGAGACAGAGGGTTGAAGCCTTACTTACAATATCTGAATAATATGAAAGGCTATATTTTCTTCCTCGGGGCTTCGTTTTGTCACCTTATTTTTTTGGTTTCTCAGATACTGCAAAACTCATGGATGGCTGCTAATGTTGACAATCCTCGTGTCAGCACGTTGCAGTTGATTTTAGTTTATTTCTGGATCGGAGCTTCTTCAATACTTTTCATGTTGATCAGAAGTTCCTTTATAGTAGCTTTGGGTCTTCATTCTTCAAAATATTTATTTTTACAATTGATGAACTCCCTCTTTCGAGCACCAATGTCTTTTTACGACTCTACACCATTGGGAAGGATACTAAGTAGGGTAAGCATACTAAATCACTTCCCCCGAAATGCAATAGAAAAAAACAATAATTATATTTGAACCACTTTTTCTTTGTTTAGGTTTCATCTGATCTGAGCATTACGGATCTTGACATGCCATTTAGCCTCCTATTTTCAGTCGGAGCCACAATAAACTTTTATTCTGTTCTTATAGTTTTAGCAATTGTCACATGGCAAGTATTGATTGTGGTTATACCAATAGTATACATTACGATTCGTCTACAGGTAATGACCATGTTCTTCTTTGATTTATCTAGACTATCTCTAAAGCAAATAATGTAAAATATTTTTGTGTGGTTTAAGCAGAGATACTACTTAGTCTCAGTGAAAGAAATGATGCGGATGAGCGGCACAACAAAATCCTATTTAGCTAATCATGTAGCAGAAACTGTATCCGGAGCTGTGACAATAAGAGCCTTTGAGGAGGAAGATCGTTTTTTTAAGAAGAATCTTGATCTAATTGATATTAACGCTAGTACATTTTTCCATAGTTTTGCCTCAAATGAATGGTTGATCCAACGATTAGAAACAATGAGTGCGCTTGTTCTTTCCTCTGCAGCACTTTGCATGGTTATACTTCCACCAGGGACTTTCACCTCTGGTGAGAATTTGGTTACTTAAATCATTTGATTTATCTTAAAACATAAGCATCGATCTCCCCTAGCAAATTACTAAATTTCAATATCTTTCATTTCAGGATTTATCGGTCTGGCTCTGTCATATGGCCTTACACTAAATGCTTCCTTAGTATTTTCTATTCGGATTCAATGCAGTCTCGCAGATCATATAATATCAGTAGAGAGGCTAAATCAATATATGCATATACAAAGTGAGGCCCAAGAAATAATAGAAGACAATCGTCCTCCTTTGAATTGGCCAATTGCAGGAAAAGTAGAAATAAATGACTTGAAGGTAATTTTTACTTATTTTCAAAATGTGAATCATACTGTTGGTAAAACGGGAGTTGAAATGAAGTATGTAATTTGTTTATTTATACCATATTAGATACGATACAGACCTGGTGGTCCACTTGTACTTCATGGGATCACATGCACATTTGAAGCAGGTCACAAGATTGGAATTGTTGGCAGAACAGGCAGTGGGAAGTCCACTCTTATTGGTACTTTATTTCGTCTTGTGGAACCAGAAGGAGGAAAAGTTGTAGTTGACGGCATAGATATCTCGTCTATTGGGCTTCATGATTTGAGGTCACGTTTTGGGATTATACCTCAGGATCCTACTCTTTTTAATGGGACAGTAAGATTTAATTTGGACCCTTTATCCCAACACAATGATCAAGAGATATGGGAGGTAAAAAAATATTCAACATTCTAAATTTTTTTTGTTTAATGCATAGAAATGTAAACTAATGATTGGTTAATATGAAGGTTCTTGGGAAGTGCCAACTTAGAGAAGTTGTTCAAAAGAAAGAAGAGGGCTTGAACTCCTCAGGTACACTTAGTTTCATTTAATATAAGCGCTCGTTGATGGTATTTTTGGAAAAAAGTTAGGATTATCTCTTTTGAATATGTTTCCTAAGTCTTGATGATTTTGTCTTTTATATCGATTAAGTTAGTAATGACACGTGAAAACTTGTGCAGTTGTTGAAGATGGATCAAACTGGAGTATGGGACAAAGACAGTTATTCTGTTTAGGGCGTGCTCTTTTAAGGAGAAGTAGGATACTGGTACTGGATGAAGCAACTGCATCAATTGATAATTCAACTGATACGATTCTACAGAAAACCATTAGAACGGAGTTTGCAGATTGTACTGTGATCACAGTAGCACACAGAATACCTACTGTGATGGATTGCACTAAGGTTCTTTCAATCAGTGATGGTAAGTTTTTTCTCTTCGATTTTATTGTCTTTCTATCTCATTTAACAAGCATTTTTTAGACAAATCCAAGACTCAGTCCATAGACATTTCTTTATGTTGATGATAAATATTCTAACATACACATTACACACGCCAATCATAGGGTGATAAACCATGAGGTAGTTGCTTTAACATGTTAACATAGCACATAGCACATAAATCGTAACATGTAAAATCTAAGGTACTTGACTATCACACTTGAAATCATGAAAAAGAAAAGGTTAAGGATATGTTATCACTTACTCGATTTCTTCAAAGAATGAAAAGCTTTTGATTGTATTTCCAGGAAAGTTGGTGGAGTATGACGAGCCAATGAGCTTGATGATGAGAGAAGAGTCCTTGTTTAGAAAGCTTGTCAAGGAATATTGGTCTCATTTTCAGTCTGCGGAATTGCATTGATGTTAACAGATTCTGTTATGCCAGTGCTATGCGCCCTCTCGTTTCCTCTCTTGTACTAGCAAAAGTCGAGAAATTGAGTAGAATGTAAAATGTGTTCTGTTTGGACACCTAAAAGATGGGAAAGGGTTGAGCATAATGAAGAAGAAGAAAAATGTGATCAAATGTACCATCTCTAGAATGATATATGAGCTTTATTGTAAGATTCTTGTGTATTTTGCAAAGCCAAACAATACTGTTGTTTGATAATACAAGAGCTTAATATAAAAATGTAATAGCTTATTAGCTTCACAATAATTACGAGAAACAAAACCTAGTATTTGAATTCACCAAATTTCGGTGAACTCTTTGAACCAAACATACCTTTAGAGTTCAATGCTCTCACAAACTCCTCAACTTTTTCCGTCTCCCCCCTTCAATTATGATATTGCAATCGAATTATAATCACCAAAGTTACTTGTTAACACCAAAAAGGTCAGTTTGAATTGACTTATTTGAGCTTATTTATTGGCATAAGTTTTGTGATAGTGAACGACCTTATCAAACAGCTTATGACACTTTTTTAAAAAAAAATGCACTTATTTTTATAAATTCTCCAAGATAACTTATGAAAAATAAGTTAAATTTATTTTATCTTTTTGTTACAAAAATAGCTTATGCCAGCACTTGCGATATAAGCTGTTTATCCAAACATGCCCTAAATCTTCAAAAATACAATGCTTCTAATTCTCCAACTCTAAAAACTATACATAGTTACAACAAATGAACTGGAATTTCACAAATCAAAATGAGTATATTGCAACACACATTCATGGTAGTGTATGAAACTGAAAAAATTCTGAAAATTGATAGCGCGCAAGACAGTAACATATATAGAAAATTTGAGAGACCTTGGATGAACTGTTGACTGGATGAAAATGATGACGCGTCAACAGGAGGTGCTGCGATTACCGGTGGACAACGCAGTAGCCGGAATCGGAGAAAACGGAGGTTTTGCGCGGAGTGGAGCGAAAATCGGAATACAGAAAACAATTTAACAAAGAAACCAAATTTTACACCTTTAAATATTTGAATGAATAGTAGGATAATGATAGGGCATAAGTTAAGAAGTAATTAAAAAAATATATTTTAGAAATTGTATACTGATTTTAGGATAAGCATAAAATTAATATTTTTTATTTTATTTTTAAAATAAAATTTCTATAAAGCCTTTAGCCTCTTATATTTATATATTTAAAATTTTAGTAATGAAGTACTTTATTTCTTTGAGAAAAAAAATGAGAGAATTTTTCATCCTGTGAAGTCAAGACTCTTCATTTAATGTGTTTTGATGAATACAAAGTGAAAGTCAAATAATCATGTCAAAAAGTATGGAAAAAGTTTCAAGAATAATGTATCAATTCAAGTGTCTAAGTCTTATCATGAGCAAAAGTTAGCACCAAATTATTTATGATTAAAGTTAAAGACTAAGCATGGATCTTAATAAAATGTTTAGAGAGAGAAACTCTCCCCTCTCTCTAAACTTAGGGTTTTCCATGTTCCCCTCTTTTGATAGGTGTCACCTCCCCTCTTGTAGGGGATCCTCCTACTCCATGGAAGTTATTCACCACCATTGTGGTGGTCATCTCCTCTTCAATGGAGGTTCCTCCCCCATTGTAAGTTTTCTCTCCTCTCTTTTCATTCCTTTGAACCTCTCACCCATGTTAGATCCATACATGTTTCTTCCTCCAACCTCCATCAAGCTCCTCCTCCTCTCCACCATCAATCATCAATCATTTGCAACTCCAAAATCACCTCCACCAACATGGAAAACGACCCCCACCGGAGCCGCCACTACCGGAAGATAAGGAAGCCCGAATTTTATTTGCGTGTTTTCATGTAATATTTTATTTTATTGTACTTGTTTTGTTATGGGTTCTATTTTTTCTTGTTTGGTTTGTTTTGTTGGGTGTGTTGTTATTAGGCTTAGGTTGTTTTAAGTTTGTACTCAAGGTATTTGGTGAAATGCCTCAAAGAAGCTTGGACAAAAGAAATGTGTTTTGGAGTAAGAATCTTACTAGGGATGTGGCAAATCAAACTCCTCTTTTCAGTCAACAATCGTTTCATTCACAAGTTGTGAGATTAATCAATATTGTGAACCTGAATAATCGATTTGAGCGTGATAAAGCTAGTGTCAAAGCTAAAGATACGATCCGTAATTTGATAGATTTAAAGATTGGAGTTCCAAAACTCACATGTCTCTTGTAGAAGAATTTTGCTTGGTTGATTGGATTAAAGTTTTGGTTTGGTACCTTCCTTTTGGTTTCTATCCTCTCAAAGCTTTTTAATGTTCATAGTTTGTTAGTCTTAATTATTAGTGATGTTGTCAATGTGTGGATGGAAAATGCCCTAACACATTTCTTTTTCTACATTTGTACTCTCTCTTTTTCATCTAATGAATGAGATTGTTTTCTATAAAAAAAAAATATGGATCTTGATTGATAGAGGTACAAGAATGCAATTATATTGATAATTTTAGTGCTCAAATTATTCTCCGAAAAATCACTTGCATGCATTGGTCATTTGTGTTCAAAATCACTTTCAAATATAATTTTTTTATCATATTTGAACCATGTTAAATCACTTTTAAATATAATTTTTTTCATCATGTTTGAACCATGTTAAATATCTTTCAATATAATATATTGACTTGAATAAATCAATAGATGTTGCATTAGGTTGGTTCAAATAACTAGACAAATTTTCAAATTTTTAAACATGCAGTTTTTGGTAAATTGTGACATTTTGACCTGCCGTAACAACACAAAAACAGCCACAATTTACAACGTTCTGAAATAGTATTTTTAAATTTGAAAAATGCTGCGAAGTTGTTAAGTCAATTGACCGTTTTAATTGACTTAAGAAGTATTGTACTGAATTTAAAATTATGTTTTTTCAAGAACCATTGTAATTCTAAACTATTGCAAACCTTCGTGAAAATATCTCAAACTTTACCATGTTTCATAGAGGTGTTGTGCACTTATAAATACATGAAATTTCAAATAAAAAAATCACCTCTTCCATTGCAATTTAACATCATACTTTTCTCTCAAATTTTCAAACAAGTGTTTTTGTTCTTAATCATAAAGAACTTTCTACATGTATGTTCATAATATTCAAGAAAATTCATATCATTCTCATAAACACTTGAGCACTATATTGTCATCAGGCCCGACCTTTTACCGGTTCTACATGTGCTATAGAACTGGACCCCAAAATTCTAAGGGCCCAAAATTTTATATTGTTTCTGTGACTTTATCTACACTTAGCAAAAATAATGTACTATAATATTAGCTAGTAATAGATCCATAGGCACAAAGAGAATGAGAGGTGGTGTTCACGATGCTTTTATGCTTTAATAAAAATTTGTTGCTACAATTTTTTTTACAGCTTTCAGAATTATATATTATATATTAAAAAAATAACATGGATGTTATATTAGAATAATTCATTTAATGTTTTTTTTTCCTCTTGAGTCAATGTTGTTCATTTATATTTATGTTTTAAGTTTAATTTTTTTTAACTTTTAATTATTAATTGTCAATATTTTTTATTATTAATTCCTAATTTTTACTCATATAATAATTTAATATATGAACACAATTTTACAACGAAACTGAATTGTTTGATAAAAATATTTAATGAATTGACAAAAATAACAATTAAAATTAATATTTCAGAAATAATAAAATATAAAAATTTAATTGATAAATTTACTTTTAAAAGTGTCCGGAAAAATTTCTTTTGATGTAGTTATAAAATTTAAACCATAGGAAATGATATTATATGTTTAAACAATATTTTCAATTTTTTAGTGATTCATTTGATTAGTATATAATATTATTTTTTTTATGTATTATTTTTTATCATTAAAATCATATATTTTTTTTAATTTAGATCTACTTTTTTTTTATTATTAAAATTATGTATTTTTAAAATTAGAACAGGGTCTCGCGATTCATTGGGCCGACCCTGATTGTCATAATAAATTGCTTATTTGGAAGAGAAGATCAATCCTAATGATTGATATATGTTCATCAACTTTACTACTCAAATATTTTTCAAAAGTATTTTGTAATTGCTTGTTGTCCAGGATTGTTGAAAACAGGAGAGTAGCAAGGAAAGGATTGTTTTTCTTGTTCTACTTGGTTGGTTGTATCTTGCTGTCCAGGATTGTTGGAAGATAGAAAGTCACTTTGAGAGGATTGTTCTCTTAGTGGACTTAGTGTAAAATCCAAGAGGATTGTTCTTGGTGTTTGTGTGGGTCTTGTACAAGTCACAAAGAATAGTAAAATCTCTTTCATGTTGAAAGGGGGCTGGAGTACTCTCAGATTGTAAGGAGAACCAGGATATATTCTTGTGTCCTTTATTTTTTTCTGCACTTTATTGCTTTCATAATCTTACCATAAACCACAAAAATAAGAACAACTTGTTTCTAAAAACCGGTAAATTTTCAAACTCCTAATTTACCCCCTCTTAGGCGCACTCTTGAACTTACAATTGGCATCAGAGCAGGTTATAAATAACCTGTTCCTAAAAGATCCTGATGGCTTTCGCAAATCAAAATCCAGTTTTTAGAGATGGTGGTAGCAACAACAAACCTCCAATATTTTGTGGAGAATACTTCGACTTTTGGAAAATTCGGATGAAGGCTCACTTAGAAGCATAAGGAGAGGAAGTATGGGAGGCTGTTCAAGATGGTCCCTTTGCTCCTACAACCGTCGTTGATGGTGTTGAATCGGCAAAACCTAAAATTTAATGGGATGGCAACGATAAGAAAAAAGTTCTTGCCGACAAAAAGGCAATCATTCTTCTTTAAGGTGCACTTAACATGGATGAAT